>NC_056726.1:1651519592-1651522092 GCF_019279795.1 Protopterus annectens
ACAGGGCATTTGGGGACAGCCCAACAACATGGGTCACATATCCCCAGAATTGTGAACAGATTCTATGTCATCAGTGCTGTTATACACATGGTGGGTAGATAGATTGACAGGGTTTGCGTGGACATGCATTTAGTGAGTGACTGCATGTCAAATAGTGATATGTCTCTGACATACCTCTCCACTGGCATGCTGTCCACAGACTGGCCCATATTTGCCTGTTATGTTTTGTCTGTTCCCCAGACAGTTGTTGTCCTTGGAAAACCAGCCGGGGAATCTGGGGAATGTAGTCAATAAATGCTCACATCCATTGGTATGACTGACTTCATATTCCTCATAAAGGTTGTTACAACAAACCCAGTACATTAGCAACTGTCTCAACTTATGATAGCAATATGTCCAATCTACCCCTGTGTTTGTGCCTCCATCCCCAAATGTTGTCAGGCTTTATACAGATGTCATGCACTATGAGGCTCAGATGTAATTAGTATAATTATTTCTTGCCTTAATTCCTGCTACCATCCCAGTGTTGTAGTAGACCCACACACATGTCAGCAAAGAGGCCATAGATATGAGTCCTGAGCCTGTACATTCTGAGGTGAACTGTATATTTGAGAGGTCTGTATATGTCTGCCCATTGTTAACTGACTGCCAGGATTGTGTCATGTCATGTGTACATGTTATTTGCACTGTGCATGGAGGGGGTAGATGTAAGTGTTATAGCTCTTTTTTTATCTGACTGTGCATGCTGCTCCAGTTTCTGTTGGTCTATTGGCTGTATGTATTTGTAGGGGCAGACTGAGCCATGTCCTGTACCATAGTCAGGATTCAGACTACAGTGAGAATCAGGCCAGTATATGCAGGGCTAGTGTGTGAGTGGCATACAATTATGTATTTGTTCAGACAGTCTGTATACTCTGCTGTTCACTTGACTTTCAGTTTTTGACTGTGACTGTGGTGATATTGGTTGTGGGAATGCACTTTCACACTGTTGTTTGTTTTTCAGTGCTGTTACATCCCTGTAGCCTGTAGTGCCTGGTATATTTGCAAATACATGTGTAATTACCCATAGCAGAGTTGCTATTTCAATTACTTGTGCTATTTCACTAAATATATGTTAGATCAGACAGGAGGGTGTTACTGCAGCAACATTGTCAGCTTATCTACACCAGTATTTGAGATACATCCCCATTTTCATAACCTCCACTCACCACTTTGTCAGCCTTGGTCCAGATTCATTGCATTAAGGGGTTCTTGGCATACCTCTCAAGTGGCTGGACTGTTTCTGGATGTCCACGTTTATTTCTCATATTTCTGGTCTGTTTTACAGATTAGTCTCATTTCTCTGGTAAATCACTGTGATGATATGATGATTTTTGTCAGTAAATGATGACATACATTTCATTTTCAGACCTCACATCCATCAGATTATGTATGCTGAAACAAACTGTGTCACTCTGTCAAAAAGAGTACAGGGGGACAATGACCTCTTCCTTCCTGGATGCAAAAGGATTAGTAATGAGATGTGCCAAATCAAAGGACTTTCTGACCACAGTGGCAATGTGCTGGTCCAAAGAGATGTTGCTATCAACCTGTATTGCCAGATCTCTTATAATGCCTTCTGAGTTCAGGGGGCTACCATCGATGTGGTAATTCATGGGAACAGGGTTTTTCCCAAAGGGGATGACAACACATTTTTTGACATTGACCTTAAGGCCATGTCTCTGACACCAGTCACTGGTCTCAGTGAGGCCTTTCTGTAGGATGCCAACATCACCTGGGTAGTTAATAATACCTCCTAACTTGTAATTGTCTGTGAACTTTGACAGCCAGAGTCCCTTCATGTTGGCATGGAGTTCAGAGAAGTATATTCCAAACAGGAGAGGACCCAGGACCGAACCTTGTGGGAATCCACTCGTGACTGTTTGGCAGTCTGACTTGGAGTCAGCTACATTTACACTGTGAGTTCTATCTGTGAGGCAGTTTGAAACCCACTTAGTGATATAGGGGTCGATGCCTAGCTTAGTGAGTTTTTGCATGATTCCTGAGTGGGGAATATTATCAAAGGCTTACGCCAGATCAAGGTAGGCTGTATGAACCACCTTGCCTTCATCCACAGCTCGGTTGACTGACTCAAAAAAGGTCCACCAGGTTGATTGAGCAGGCATGACCTACCCTTCACAAAACCAAACTGTGTGGGATCCTGAATCTGGAGATTCCCATATCCCTGTGTATTAGGTCCATGATGGTGCATTCCATAGCTTTACATAACAAACTTGTCAGGATAAAGGGGTGATACTTCCCAGGGTCTGTAATAGCTCCTCCTTTGTGGGGAGGGGTGACTGTAGCAGTGCACAGTTCAGTAGGGACAAAACCCGAGGTGAGGCTGTGATTGAACAGGGCACACAGGTGAGGTGCCAGTTCACTCTGTAGTTCATGCAGAACACAGCCAGGTATATTGTCAGGTCCCATAGAAGCTGTATTCTTGACCTAGGACAGTGGT
>NC_056726.1:1651527092-1651599592 GCF_019279795.1 Protopterus annectens
TAATTACAGCCTTCTTACAGCTACTTTGCACCTTTTTTTTTACCTGGCAGACCTGTAAAGGAAATTTCTGTTAACATTACCTGACTGTTTCAACCCATATTCACATTGTCAGGGTTACATATGTGCACTCATACTGTGTGTGTGTGTGTGTGTGTGTGTGTGTGTGTGTGTGTGTGTGTGTGTGTGCGTGTGTGCGTGTGTGTGTGTGTGTGTGTGTGTGTGTGTGTGTGTGTGTGTCTGTGTGTGTGCTATTGCCATACTCTGCCATGATTTATATTGGTCACCCTGAGTATGGGTTGCAGTGACCACTAGCTGTGACAGCATGACACATGAGGGACATTTCTTGGAGGAGATTACTTGGTGTATGTACTTATCTTGCTGTCATTTGGAGCCTTGGGGTTGGATGGTGGGTGGTGTACACAGTGTGTAATTACAGTCTTCTTACAGCTAATTTATACCTTTTCTTACCTGGCAGACCTGTAGAGGAAATTTCTGTTAACACTACCTGACTGTTTCTGCACATATTCACATATTCATGAGTGAAAATATGCATACAGCTGACAACCACTCCCAGGATTCGAACTATGCCTGTTTGTGCATAAAATAGAACAAAGTCTGTCTCTCATCAGAATGAGCAATTGAGAAACTGCTGTCTCTCATTTGACTGTTTTCTGCATAATACTCTCTTGGTTGTATAATCTGACTTTATGATTCTGACATTCCTGCATGGCAGATAATTCTTATACTGTGTATTCATGCTTTGACATAGCACAATCTGGAAAACACTGGTTAAAACAACATTGCTATTCACATATCAGATCTTGGTGCATGGAACATTTCATATATTTAAGTTAATCTCCTGTTTTACAACTCCACAGTCTTTGTCAGATGAGCCTTGATTACTTAATATGTTCAGAACTATAGCTGCTGTGCAGAAACTGTGCACATTTCAATTCATACCAATACATACCAAAGTAAACATGACCAGTCCAGGGTTTTGACTTTTATTGACAGGTACTGACACTTTTATTGATATATACCATGTGCATCACTATTACCCTGCTAATGTCTTGTTTATTCAGGACAAACCATGCCAATTTTTAAATACTGACAGGTGACATTCTACTCCTTTCTATATATTTGCAATAAATACTACAAGCTAGATTTGTACCCACCAGCCTCGCAACGCAGCCTTAGCAGCCAGCTGGCATGGGCGTCCATGTTTGCAGCCCTCTCATCTGCAGCTGTACAGGAGATTGAGAAACATTTATGCATACCTATCCATCACATACATAGGATGGACATTGGAAAACACTTATTGATACTGGCACTTACACACAGCTGGGACATTCCCTGCCCATGCATCTTGGAACCAACTGTCCAAGAGCTCCTTCTTCCTATGCTTCAAGTTGGCAAAGTGATGCCGGACCTGCTCACCAGTCCGAGGGATCCCAGTGGCACTGGAGAAGTCACATGCGAGATGGTCTCAGGCCTCTGGTTTGCATTGGGAGCCCTGTTACTTGTCCTGCAGCAGTCTCCAATCATGGTTTTCTACTAGGAGTCCATCCATGACCCTGGACTCCTGAATGCCCCAGTGCTGCGCCTGAAAGCACACACCTTCGCCAACACCAGTCATAGTGCCTGCAGTGGGGAGCTAACTCTGGTTATGAGCTGTATTCCTGCCTGCAAGGTTTAAATAGAGCTGATTTTGCACCCTTTGCTGTGACTGGTTGGTTTTGAATATGCTGAGCAAAGCTAAGGGACGAGCAAACCCGCTTAGCAAAAATAAGCATTGCTCAAAGGGGTAGATGCTAAGCAGTGCTTACCAGTGTGCAAATCCACTTAGCTATGCTGATTATTGCTAAGCATAGAAATTTAAGCAATGTGTACTCCAGCTAAGCACAGCTGAGCACAATTTAGCATTGTTCAGCTTTCATTTTATGACTATCATTATTATCATTATTATCAGTATTATTTCACTAAATATTTTTTTTTATTATTTCAAATAAGATGTCTTAAACATTACATGAAATAAAGATAAATAACATATTTACAATTCTAAAACATTACTAACTTCAAACCATTATATAACTATTTACATTGGTGTCTATGCAAATAACATTGAAATTCTATATTATATAAAGTTAGAAACATAAGATGATATATCTTCTTCGATATTTTCAAGTATTTCCAGTACTTTCATCCAAGAGTAATAGTAAGAAGTAGATCTTTTAGTTCTGTTCTTCACTGTTAATATTTCCATGTGAGCAACTGTTGTTGTTAAAGTCTCAAATTCCTTGAACGTAGGCGAAGCCTAATTTTTCCAGTGTATAGTTATGATTTTACTTGAAATTGCCAATAGTGACCATAGGATTTTAATGTCTTTTTTTGGTACACAGTTTGGAATAGGAGAGTTGAATAAAATTAAAGACTTTGTTAATTGAAAATTATCATTATAAACAGTCTGAAAAAAATAATTCATGGATTTCCAGTACATATTGAGACATATACATTCATAAAAAAACATGCTGCCAATCTGCTTTTATCTTGGTATGGCATCTCCAACATTGATCTTCAATAGAATACATTTTGGCTAACCTATGTGGTGTATAGAAACTTCTGTGTAGATATCTCCAAGTGAATAATTGCCAGTATTTTGATAATGTAGAAAATTTGGAAGATTTTAGAATATTACTTTTTTCTTCTTCAACTGGAGGATGGTTGTTTATTAAAGTATAATAATCCCAGTATGATTTTTCATGATAGCTTTTGTTTTTAACAATTTTATAGATATTAGACAAATAACCTGTACCCTGATAAGGCTGTTTTGTGATAAGAATAAGGTATTCAATGAGTTTTGGGGCTTCATGTCTAACTGAAGGTTGCATTTGTTCTATTTTATTTATAAGAAAATGCCTTAGATTTTGTAAAACAGCCAATTGTCTTTATTTATATTATAATTATAAATTATCTGTTCCTTTGTTAGAATTTTCCCTTTCTCTATAAGTTGATGCCAAAAGAGTAATGTTTCTTCTTTAAGTATATTTATTTTAGATATTTGGAATGTATCTAGAATATTTGGTGTAAAAGCTATAGGAAAATAAGAAAAATCCAAGAATTAATATTTGGTATTTTGTTTATATATGTTCTGAACACTGAAAGTGTAGAGCTTACATAGTTTGATGGCAATTTATTAATATTATTCCTTTTCCTAAAAATAATCTTTTAACATCCATATAAGGGGTGATGGTATTACTGTTAAGTTGTCTTGTATGTGATTATAATTGATTTCTATGTAAATCTGCTCATGGGCTTGTTTCCATATAGGTGTGTATGAATTATTTAACCATAGTGTTATGTTTTTAATAACAGATGAGGTAATATATAAATCAATATCCGGTAAATTAATTCCACCATCTTCCCAATCTGGCAAATGTTTATTAAAGGCTATACGGGGTTTATTTGGAAACCATAGAAAATTTAAAATTAGTTTATTGTATCTTTGAATAATATATTTGGGAGGTGGCAATGAAAAATTTTGTATTAAGTATAAAATTTTGGGAAATATGATTATTTTAATAAGATATAATCTGTCTGCTGTTGAAAAGATATATTTATTCCAGTAACCAATTGTTTGTTCTATTTTGTCTAGTATTTTATTATAGTTAAATATTAGAGAATCTGTTAATTCATTGAGTAGATTTATTCCCAGATATAATAATTCACTTTCTGTTACTATATATTTGGAAAATCTTTTGTTTATATTATTTTTTTTTTTACAATTACAGGGCATAATTTTAGTTTTGTTTTCATTAAATTTTAAGCCTGAAATATTTTGAAATTTATTCATGGAGTTAAATAGAGCATTCAAAGACTCATTTGCATCTGAGAGAGTTAATAGTATGTCATCAGCAAAGAGTTGGATTTTAAGGTTTAACATTTTATTAATACAAATGCCCTTTATGTTATTGTTTGATCTGATTTGATTTGCAAAGGGTTCTATGAGTAATGCAAATAACAATGGTGATAAAGGGCAACCTTGTTTAGTTCCCTTTTTTATTGTTATAGGGCCTGATCTATATGATCCCAGTTTAACATATGCAGTAGATTTTTCATATAGTATTTGGATAAGATTATTAAAATTAGAAGGAAAGTTATATTCTTTTAAAACTAGTGAAAGAAAGTTCCAGTTAACCGAATCAAAAGCTTTATTAATATCTAATGAGATTACATTTAAATTTAGGACTTTATGTTTGCTATAATCTATTAATGTTAGTATTCTTTTAATATTATCTGAAGTATTTCTTCCTTTAATAAAACCTGTTTGATCTTTGTGAATTAAGAAAGGAAGAAAGTGTTTGATCCTATCTGCGTATATAGCCATAAACATCTTGTAGTCTATATTGAGTAATGATATTGGCCTATATGAGGAACACTGTTTCTCATCTTTATCTGGTTTGATAATTGGGAATATCAATGAATATTTCCAAGAGGGTGGTATATTCAAATCTTTATTGGCTTTATCATATACTTTTAATAATAAAGATATGGCTTGATTGGGTATTAATTTATACATTTCTGGTAGCATATTGTCTGGGCCAGGTGCTTTATTTGTCTTGAGCTTTTTAATTTGTGATTTTAGTTCTGTCATATTGATTGGTTTGTTTATAATGTCTATTTGTTCTTGTGTTAATTTAATATGAATATTGTTTTCTAAGTATTTTTTTATATCCTTAGTAGGTGTATCTTGAGTATTTATGGAATTATCAATGTTAAATTGGAGTCTGAATGCTTCTAAAATATCATTTAGTTCCGTAACTCTTTTGTTAGTATTGGGAATAAATATTTCTTTTATTTGCTTAGATTTAATTATTTTTTTTGTTCTATTAGTTAAGTATCTCAGGTGTGCTGAATTGGTAGAGTATGAGTTTATTTTTATCTTTTCTAAGTTAATCATAATCTTATGGTGTAGCAATTCATTATCAGTATTATTGTTAATGATTATCATCATTATTATTATTAACATTTTATGTGCTTTCATTACATTCTTTTGTGGCTATACTGTATGGGACACTTGTGTTTACACTGGGGTTTCACATCTGTACTACACTGAGACCTCACATTTGGAACTGATGCACTACCCTGGTAAACAAATATATATTATTCACTAGCTATTTCTTGGAAAATATACTTTTAGTGTTGTTTTCACAAATAAAAATAAATGGCCTGCATTGAGGCACAAACCGTGAATGACTGCATGTTAAGCATAAACTCTATCCACTACACTATTTCACTTTGACTATTTTGACTGTAGAGTTCTATTTAGCTCATTCGAATCATTCAGCTTTACTATGCATAGCTGCACGACATGCACACCTGCTCAGTTACGCTTAAACTTTATTGGGGATGGGAAAAAAAAGGAACGTTTAACATTACTCTTATAAATATAGAAAGCTGCTACAATCAATCAATTCATGTTAGCAGACATTTTTTGCAGGATATAAGTTATGCAACCCAAATGTATGTCACTATTTAGTGACTTCAATCCTTAGATGATCACAATGATTTGCCAGATGAGAGGAAATTTTATGAGGGAAAGGCCAAAAATATAATGGAAAACTCTGGACATTCTGCGAACATTTGGCCAGTTGAGAGCTATGTTGTGGGGTGGCTGTGCTTCTGTATTTTGTCCATGGACACTGTTATCTTATGATACCAGTGTCCGCGGACACTGTTATTTGCTTTAGAATTGCCATACAGCAATTGTAGAGAGTGCAGAGGGCATGTGTACTGTGCGAGTAATGCTCGGACACACCCCCTGCACTCATACACTGCTCGTGTCCATGTAGTGAATACAGCAGCGTGCCTTCAATAATATCCAAGGCACACTGCTGTTCTACATGGCCACGATCCACTCCATGCAGGAATAGCACTATTCCTGCATGGAGTTTAATGAATCCAGGGGATGATCTGGCCCTCAGATTTTGACTCTACATTTTTCAATATTTACCTAACGAGACAAACTGCTTCACCAGTTTCAAGTAGGATTACTTCCTGCCCCATTTTATGAAGAATAGTCCTTATTTCTGGCAGTTATTTCTTGTGAGAAAACATGAAAAACAGAAAATTCCCTGAGGATTTAATACAAGAAATGTTGTAACATTCCTCTTAATGTTGCAAAATAAAAGTCTCTGTGCAAAACACCTTAATATAGTGCTTAATAATGCAACTCAAATTCAGAAAAAGTGAGTATCTTGGGGCTAAAATGTGAAATCTAGTGCTTTGCATTGATTGTGCATGTGATCTGCCCTGTAGTACCTCATGTTTCTTTAGTAACTGTCTCAGTTTGTGCTTTGGGTAATGTGGCAGCCCTAATTTCAAAGGCTTACACTAGCTCAAAAGTCAGAGGCATACTACTGTTTTCCTTCAAAGGCTAAAAAAGAGAACTTACATTCTAATCATTGATCACATGGGTCTGGGAAACAGGGCATACCAGCAACATGTCCAGCTCTGTATGGAGGTAAACTAATCTTTCTTCTCAGCCTGAGAAAGGAATTCTGTAAATAAAATTACAAGTACTGGTAGTTCATACAATAATGTCAATTATCACATCAATATCAAAGAGAAGAAAATAGAAAAAAAAACACTTCTATACCAACTTGTGGTCATGCAGGCTCATAGAATGTGAGTCTGCTTCCTTGCCTAGAGAAAACGATTCACTAAAATTTGCAGTTGTATATACTATTGTTAAATTACATGATAAAAGAGGAAGGTAGCATAGACTAAATCGATACTGATATATGCCATGTTGATTGGTAAAATCATAACTAGACAGGTAAATGCAAAACAATCTCAGAAACATCCTATGCACCTTGGAAACTAAAGGCTCTTAAGGTTCCCTGATGGAACCAGCTGATTGTCCTTCAGCAAAGAAAAAATATGCTAGTTCATGTACCTTTGGGGAAACTGAAGTAATAGACAAAGATTTTTTTGCAACATAAGAAGGTAACTTGATCCCAGTTCCAGTTTGGAGCCCCTGCCATGACACACACACTACTCAAGTTTGACTGGCAGCTCAGGCTCTGAATCATCCTAACAAGTGAGGTGGAACTAAGCATCTTACATCAACTCTCCATTCTGTGAAAAAGGCATTGGGTCTGTAGACTATCTCTCATTTCAGTAGCTGGAAGGGATGAGTGAGTAGTTATTCCTATCATGTGATGCTCACTCCACCCAGTTATGGATTACCTTCCCACATTACATAAACAATACCTGCCCTTAGCTGACAATACGATACCTGCCTCCAGCTCTTGCCATTTACAAAGGCCAAAGGGCAGTTTTAGGTGAAATAGACTGTAAGGCCACTCTTTTCCTGAGACTGCTCATCCAATTATTTAGGTTTACAATGTAGGTGGCAATGGTGCCACGTTGCTTGATGTGTAAGTTTGATCTGGTTGTGAGGGATATCCTGCGATAGGAATCTGCCATGTCAACATGTCTTACTTATTTATTGATGAAGGTGTAGCTCTTTTATATAAACTGGTTAGAACTATCCCATCCACTAACATATACTCAGCTTCTGGGTCTATATAATATCATCGAAAGTTTAACTCAGTGTTCGTTGAACCCAAAACAGTGAACATTCACATCAGCAAATGTTTTACATGCCCCATGTGGGAGGCTGCACCCCCCATTCCACCTATATATAGCAGATTGCACTACAGCAGGGAAAAGGGTAAATTTCCTGATGTTGGCCAACTAATTCCATTTCCTGTGTAAAATGTCACTGATGTGAATGTTCACTGTTTTGGCTTCAACAAACACAGGTTCACTGAGATGAACCTTCGATTATATGATATAGACTCCAACTGCTTACCACCGATAATATTATCCAGAATACATCTTCTTGTTCAGCACTAAATGACATCTACACAACTATGTTCCTGGTCGGTCATTATAATCCAATGACCTAAACCTCCTGTGTGTCCACAAAGCTATGGAATCTGCTGGGCATACTCATACCATGTTGCTAAGGTCTGGAGTTCCTTTTCTTTATCCATCAGGTCATTCCATTCCTCTAATCCTTCAAAAGTATTCTGAAAGTCTTCTTAGCCAAATGATCACTCTGTTCTTGCTCAACACCAGAATAAACTATATCCCTAAATGTGGAGAAATACCTATTCCTAACTTACATCCCCTTATTCTCCATTCTTCACTCACTTCCTTACTTCTATCAATTTACATCCTGCCTCAAGTTTTCTTTCTAAATATACCATGATCCTGATTTTCTTTCAATTTGTATTGCAATTTCTGTTGGTATTATACAAACTTACCTTTGATTTCTCTATAAACTGGCTAAAATGTGTCTAATTATGAAATCATTGTTATGTCATTTGTATCTATGTTTAACAAATGTTTTCATAGAATGTCTAATTTGGTATAATTATTTAAACTGTATTGTAATAACTGTAAAATTATTATTTTTAAAGTGTTTTGTAAAACTTTGAAGCTTTTTTCTCCACTCCTCCTCTGAAAATAGGATCCTACTTAGATGGGTTTTCCTGATAATCAAATGTCAATAAATAAATAAATGTATCTGGGTATTTGATGTACCATTTCTTCTGTGACAGATTTGGTGGTCAAGGAGAGTTGAGTCCTTCATGACTCAAAAGGCCAGACCCAAATCCCCAAGGAGGACTCTATATGAGACTGAGTAAAGAGAGAGGGTTGCAAATCTTTACTGATCAATAAGATTTTTGAGAACACTTGTCTTTTTAGTTATGACTTTCTGATCTGTCTCCAATTGAGTAATATGTTTAGACAAATACATGTTAAAATTAGCTTTATATCCAATAACCGATTCAATGAGGTATGAGTAAAAGGGAATTAAGACTTCTTTGGATTTAGTGGAGATGCCTTTGGAAATTAGATGTACCAGAAAGAATGTGGAATGTATGTTTGATCTGGTTGTCAGGGATACACTAGGATATAAATCTGTAAAGTTAATGCATCCTATTTATGTGTTGATGATGGTTTAGCTCCTTTATCTGGGTACTTGAAGTACCATTTGTTTTGTGAAGGAGTAGGCTATCAAAGAGAGAGTTGACTCTTTCATGGCTCAAAAGGCCAGGTACAGATCCTCATTGAGGACTCTGTAAGAGACTGACTACAGAGAAGAGGATGACAGTCTATCCTGCTAAGATTTTTGACACCACTGATCTTTTTAGTAATGAATCTCTGAGGTCTCTTATATTGAGTAGTATGTTTAGACCAATAAATGCCAAAAGGAGCATTATGTCCAATAATTGACCTGATGAGGTCTGAGTAATGGGGAATTATAACTTCTTTGGATATAGGGGAGATGCCTTTGGAAATTATATTACACAAATAGAAAACTTTCTGAATGACTGTGGAGATATGATGGTAAAACAGCAAGGAATTTTCAACAATAATGTCTAGGACCCTTATTCCAGTGTCTGATTAGAAGAGAGTTTCACCAGTATGGTATATAGATATGTTTTATTTATCAAAATTAACTATGTAATGCTTTTTCACATATAGTTTGAGGCCATTGTCCTTTCACCAGTGGTTAGCATTGTCTAGCCCATTTTAGAGCACCTGATAGTTAGTGGAAGATCAAATTTAAACACCCTATTTACAGTCATCTGAAAACTAAGATAACCATAGGTCAGAAATATTGGTCTGAAGGCCTGAAAAATAGATGCCACATAGGATAGGGCCCACTGGATGGAGAAGGGGTCAGGATGGAGAGATGGTAAAATAAACAAGCAAACTAGGGTAGTATTGCTAGGGTAGTATTGCTGGAAATGAATTCATCCTCAAGTCTTGGTGAGTACCTTCCGAGGTTGGACCCTATTACAAAATCTCAACAAGATTACACTGATTTATAAACTGTATTTATATAGCATATCTTATGGACAGAAGTAAGTTAAAAAAAATAAAAAAAAGACAGCTGAGTGCAGAAGTTTCAGCATAAAATAAGTGCCTAATCCTGGTAAGTGCACTAGTGTCAAGAATGGATAAAATGCCTTTGTAGAATCCTCAAGACATGGAAACATTCCTACAATGCGGTTATGTTAATCTCAGGAGAGGATAGCCTCCGTGTTCCATAAGAAAGTAGTAGTCTGCCAAAACACAAAAAGTGACAGGCCAAAAAAGAGCCATAAAGATGTTAGGGTGAACCACTGAGTATAAGAAATTAATTATGTATTGTTACTATTATGCAAGAAGCCCAAAACTTCCAGATAGAAGATATTAAAAAAGATTAGGGCAGAAACTAGAGGAAAGAAAAATACTCACAAGAAAACTGTAAAAAGTTTCAAATGCAAGTCTGTGTTCATTAATACAACAGATTAATGAAAAACATTATATAGACCAAGAAATCTTGGGCCATTTGGAAAGAGATGTGACTGAGAAAGTGTGAAAATATAAAGAACAAAACCTAGAGATTTTTGAAAGGTATAAAAAAGAAGCACGGGCATGATAAGGAAAGAAATACATCTGATACGGTGTGATATTTATGCAAATGCAAATGCCAAACTAATCAATACAAAAAAAGCAACTCCTGAGATATTTGAAGAGAAAACAGGCAAAGGCACCCAGATGTGAAAAAATCCGCAATACAAAAAAGTAAAATCATAAAGTGGGAATGCAGAACAAAAGTTGCTGAAATAGAAGTTAAACAAATAGAAGGTGAAGTTGTGGAATACCTGTGCAGTGAAATATGTTTTGTAGAAAGTCTAACACAGGTTATGTCACAGCATGATGAGTCAATGAGTCGCCAAAGTAAGGATAAACATGTGGAGCAGGAGACATCTGAAGAAGAAATATGGACATGAGAAGAAAAGGAGATTTAATATGGTGCAATATGTATGCAAAAGAGAAATCAAAAGTAATCAACGCGCGCGCACACACACACACACACACACACACACGCGCGCACACACACAAAAAAAAAATAGTACCAAAGATATTTGAAGAAAAATACTGGCAAAGGCATCCACATATGGAAAATGTTACAATACAAATATAAGAAAATGGGGGGGGGGGGGGGGGCAGAAAAGAGGTTTAGTAATGGAGGAGTTAAAATAATTTCTTCTTTTGAGCTTTTTTTAAAAAAGTTGCTTAAGGTTATATCTTCTGGTCTTTAAGCCCTAACTTTGATAGGATTCCTGCATAGACACACTGAGCCGAGTGGAGGAGGGGCATTGCCTACAACTCTGATCTGAGATATATAACAATAAGTATCCTGTTTTTTTTTTGCTTATTTTTACTAGTTATTGCTCCTAGCAATTTATATATAGCACTTTTTATAGGCTGATGCATACTTTTTTTTGTATTTTATTGCTATTAACTAATCTGCATGGTTAAACTAAAATTGTCTGCCTTACAGGGCCTAATATTTTCTCTACTTGTTAAGCACCTATTTGTTTGTGCTGATTTCCTGCCAAGGAGTATATCATATAACTGATTTGTTTGCAGTTAAAAGCATTCTGTAGAGTCTCCTTTCTCCTTCATTTGTTTAAAACTTTCATTTTGTGGCTCACTGCTGTTCTTCTGCTGTGATAAACATTTCTGTAGTGTTTATTGTCTAAAAGAGTATAGGTTAGTAGCTTTAGTATTGTTCCCCACCCTCCCTCTTTGTTGGTGTCTTGCTGTTTATACTTGGTGACTATGCAGCTGCCCACCCCTACTGTAAATTTGATCTGGAACAGTCCTCCCAGTCTAGTGTCATTAGCTCATTCTACCTAATACAGAGAGAACATTTGAGAAGGCCAACCCACTCAGTTTCCTAACCTTGCATTATCCTCTGCTTCTCCTCTCTCCTTTTCCTTTACAAAAAAAAAAAAAAAAAACTTTGCTAGAATCTCCATGTCTTCTGCTTAAAAAAATACACGTTTCCTGCCATTCCTGTAACTAGTCTAGTCCAGATACAGATTTATGTATCTAGGACTGTTTGTAAGCTACTGCATCTCCCAAGCCTGTCTGTGTTGGAGGGAAGCCTGCTAGCTTATCATTGGGAGTGGTGAGCACTAGGTAACCTATCTACCACATAAGGAGTGGTTTCTGGCCCAGAAATTGTAGTTACTGGCTGTTTGGGTATTTGTTTTCCATCTCTTTCAACTTCCTGATTTAAAACAAACCACAAAATAGCACAGGAGCAAACCAAGGCTAAGAGTAACAATCCACATATATAAGTTTACACAGTCCAATACACAGATTCCACAGAAGCAATAGTTGTAAAACAACCAAATCAGTTTATTAGGATACAGAACTGGCAAGCGCTTTCACCCAACAGGGTTTCTTCAGACCAAAAACATCTCTGCTAGTAAGGCACATAAATAAATACACCTATCAATTAATCAATTAACTAAAACTATGACCACATCCTGCACGCTAAAAAAAATATATATTATATATAGTAAAAAATATATACTTATTAAAATACATTGTCAGATATCAAATACATAATAAATCATTTCAAAATGTAAAAAGCTTTATATAAAATTTCATGAACACTTTTACATACAAAGACTTTCAATATTTAACTTTCAATTTCCTATTCTTTAACATGGGTCTTATAGGTACCTTGTCATTCAGGCCAGGTTTTTTGTCTGCTATGACCCTGATAATCCACTTCAACTCACACCTTTAAGTATAATTCCTAACATCCCCCCCCCCCCCCCCATTTATTAAGTATGTTGGCTTGTAAGACCAAGAACCTAAAGCTATGTTGTTCATTGGTTTCCAATACATGTTTTGAGAGAGCATTAACACTAGATTTAATACAAATATGGTACATATGTTCTCTCACTCTTTCTCTTAACCTCCTATCCGTCTTAGCAATATAAAATGCAGAACATGATGTATAGCTAGCTAAATAAACAACATGCTCGGTCAAACAATCAGCCTTGGCCCTGAACATAAAGCATTGCTTAGTAATCAGGTGTGTGAAAGTGGCAGTACTATCTATGTACACACAGAATTTGCATCTGTTACATGGTAAGGTACAACATTGTAATGACTCATTCAAAGAATTGATAGAGTCCTTGGGGTAGCACAACAACCTTTGTAAATTCATCCTGTTCCTATAACAAAATCGAGGTTGGTCTCTTACAATATCCCTAATATTGGGGTCCACAGTAAGGACTCCCCAATTCATAGAGAAAATATTTCTAATATTATTTATATCTTGTGTATAAAACAAGGATACCCTAACTTCTGTTCTCCGTGAAGGCTCACTCTCACTGGTCCCTATGCAATCAACCATCACTCTGTCGGCAAAATACAGGCAGGCACTACCTCCCCTCATGAGATCCACTCCTTCAAAACCCTCTATCACTTCTTCTAACTTATAAGATCTATCTATCAACCTATCTTTCAGGTTCAGCTACTCACCCTCGAATCCCTCATTAGTGGGGTTAAGACATGAAGCTTTCATTGCTTATCCTCTAATCACATTTCTAAACACAAAACTAGGTGCACACTCTCCTTATGTAAGAGTGTATTCCTATGGCATGATTTTCTAAATACTCCTGTTTTCAGCATCCCATTTCCTAACCTTTCTATATATCCATCTAGATAAGCAATCCAGGAATCTGACTTCTCCATTGTAAATTTCAAATAATGTGTAAGTGCATTAATTTCACCAAAAAAAAATGTTTGTAGTTGATCATCATCATCCGTCTGCAAAAGAAACAGGTCATCTACAAAATGAGTATAAAATATCACATATCTCTGGAAGCTGAATAATGGGAACACATTTTCTTTTTCCCAATCAGCCATCACTAAGTTGGCGTAGCTATTGGCACACGAAGTGCCTATAGCCACGCCATCTTTCTGAATGTAGATCTTATCATCAAATAAAAAACTGTTATTCTCTAAAATAACTTCCAGAAGGGAGCAGAGTAGATCAATATAAGAGGGGGTGTAACTAGTATTACCCTCAAGCATCTTTGTATGCTCTCAATTCCTTCAATATTAAGAATAACTGTAAATAATGATTGGACATCTAACGTCACTAATTTCTATTGGAGCTTACTAGGCAGAGATGCCATTTTAGCATATAAATTTAACAAGAACTGTTTAGTGTCTTTCAATATATGTGAATGTTTATCAACTACTGGTCTTAAGTACTTGTCGAGGTACAATAACAGCGGTTCAGTCACCCAACCTCTGCCTGCCACAATAGGCCTCATGGGGGGATGTACAGGATCTTTATGGACTTTCGGAAATCCTTGTATGATGGGTATCAGTGAATTATCAACCTTCAAAAACTGAAACAACTCTATAGTAATAATATTACTTCTAAACAGATCTAACATGTCTAGTATTCTCAGACACACACCTCTACTTCATCCATTTGTATGATAGAATAAAACCTATTCTCACTCAACATACTAGTCATCTTGTCGCAATAATCTCTTTTATCCATTACGGCCACCAGTCCACCCTTACCCACAGGTCTAATAACCACTTGTTTGATCATTCCTAAGTCTATTTAATGCTATTCTATGTCTAGTATATAGGTTACCATTCCATCTCTTTGGACCATTATCACTGTTCAACTTATGTAGGTCTTCTTCTACCATTTTGGTAAAAGCATCTAATAATGGGTGTAAGTTAGGTACATATAAACTAAGTTTACTAAAGGTAGGACCCTCTTTCTCCATCGGTTGATTACCAAACTCCAATTTCAGTTTTATATTATGACTAAATAATTTTACATCTAACACTGTATCTGTTAGGTCACTTTTTATTGAAGGTATAAATGATAGTCCTTTATCTAAAACTTCTACTTCATCTTGAGTTAATAATCAATTGGAGATATTCCAAACTAATGTGTGGGCACATGTTCCCACATCTTCTTGAGGGTGGGCCTTGTATGTTCTTCCCCTGAGACCTTCCATTTTTGTCTTCCTCTGCTCATGGATCTGCCCCCCCCCCCGTGATAATCACTGATAGGGAAAGGAGTCAGACAATTCACCTCTGCATGTTTATTAGACATAGGAACTTTCCTTCTCACTGAGGGATCACCATTCATCATTCCCATCCCCATTTATCTGTACTACATTCGGCCTATTATTCTGATCATCAACAGTACTACTACTTGACTGTTCATCATTACCATCCATATTTCTTAATATCAAGGCAGTTTCATTTAAATCAATAACATTCACATTCTCAATTTGCGTGGAAACATTAACTACAAGTTCAACAGTAGTAGCTACATTTAATAACAAACTTTCTTCACTACTAACGGTATTAACATTGTTCGTATTATTGTGAACATTATTACCCCATCTCCCCTGTCCATTAAATCTGTTAAATTCAGTCCAAGGCTAAGTAAAAGCATGGCCATTCCTGAAATCAGCAGTATCCCACTGTATTTTTTTATTTTCTGCTCGAACAGTCTTTTTTCATACAAATATACATTATCCAGTAAATGCTCCATCATCCAATCAACAAAAGGCATCGCAAATTTCACACTCCTCAAAACTGAGGTGGAATCCTTTAAAGCCCCCGGGCCTGTGGAAAATACGGCCCAGACCGCAGAATGCTTTATAAACGCATTCTATGAACACCTTCAGGAATGCATGGATCATGCGATCCCAAATAAAACCAAGACCCATTCCTCCAAAGGCAGACGTCCTGTCTGGTGGACCCCAGCCATAAACAAACTATACAATAGAAGGAGGAAGCTACTAAATGATAGAGCAAAATCCCAAAAAGGGAAGGCATCACTGATCAGTATTAGCAAAAAACTATGGGCACACATAAAATTGTCTAAGGCCAGCTTCATGAGAAAAATTGCACAGGACACTAAGGATAATCACAAGGCTTTCTTTAGTTATGTTAGGAACCTGGGTGGTAATTCCCAGATATGCTCAGAATTAGTCCAAAATGACAAAAAATACACCAAATCCACAGACATTGCCAACATCCTAGCTGACAGGTTCAGCACAAACCCCCCCCCTCCCCACCAAAAGGGAAAATATCTATCCCAGCAGAGTGCTGCCCCCCTGACATCTCAGATGCTCAGGTAAGAGCCGCCCTCTCCAAAGCAAAAAACACAGCATCAATGGGACCAGATGGTGTCCCGGGCTGCATCCTACATGAACTCCAAGAAGAGCTAAACCCAAACATAAAACTACTGTTCAATCTCAGCCTTACTACAGGATATGTGCCCAAAGAGTGGCATACAGCAACAGTGGTCCCTCTCCATAAAGGTGGTGCCTCAATGGATCCTGGAAACTATCGCCCCATAAGCCTGACTAGCTTGGTCTGCAAAGCTATGGAAAGGATCATCATGGACCTCATAAATAAAGATATTGGGGACCTACAAACACTGGATCCTACCCAGTTCGGCTTTGTTAAGGGCAGATCCTGCCTTTTAAACCTGGTTGATTTCTTTGAAACAGTCACCAAGGCCATTGACGAGAGGAAGGTGGTCCACACAGCCTACCTGGACCTCGCAAAAGCCTTCGATACAATACCCCACTCGGGCATTATAGATAAGCTCACCAGCTTAAATATAAACCCCTATGTCACTAGATGGATTGCAAACTGGCTCAAGGACAGAACCCACATGGTTAGAATTGCTGGAGCCATGTCAGACTCCAAACCAGTTACAAGTGGTGCCCCACAAGGCTCAGTCCTGGGACCTATCTTGTTCGGTATATATTTCTTGGAGGTACAGGCCAACACGGAAGGACTGTGGCTGACCAAGTTCGCAGTTGACTGCAAACTGGGCGCCATAATTGACTCTCCAGCCGACACAAGCATCCTCCAAAAGGGCCTCATAGAAACAGACAACTGGTGCCAGAGCCATGGCCTCAAGCTAAATGCCAAAAAGTGTGTAGTCATCCCCTTTGGCAAAAACAAAGTGCCCACAAATTACCACATAGGTGGTAATCCATTAAGTACAGAAGAAGTAATTAAGGACCTGGGGACCCAAGTTGATAGCAATCTCTCATTTGACAACCACGTGGCCAAAGTGGTTAGAAAAACATTTTATATAGCCCACCTAATCATGAAGGGATTCACATTTAGATCAGGGGAGGTCATCGTGCCTCTTTATTCATCCCTCATCAGGCCCATAATTGAGTACAATGCCCCTTTTGGGATGTACCTTACCAGACACCTGCAGCAACTGGAAAGACCCCAAAAGTACCTCACCAAGAGGATCAAAGGGCTCAAACAGATGCCATATGCTGCCCGGTTAAAGAAACTCCAGCTCTACTCAGTGGCATACCGCCTGTTCAGAGGCAATCTGTGCCTGATGTATAAAGCCATGTCCAACCTGGAATTAATGGACATGCTACACCTCAGAAAATCCAAATCCCAACAAGCTACGCGCTCGAGAGACTTGAACCTCAGCACTGAAATAAATAGGACATGCTGGAGGGACAGATTCATAACCCAGAGGCTCCCTTCACTCTGGAATAAAATCCCAGTTCAGGTTAGGCAGAGTCCCTCATTGACTCTCTTCAAGAGGAATCTTGATGAGTGGATGGGAGATCGTAGGTTTACCCTGGGTATCACTTCTGTGTCACTGTTAGACAGAGGCACAGTATACTAACCTCGAAAAAGGGCATAGCAAAATAAATTTAAAATGGGTGGCGAAAGCCAAACACATTCTGGCTAGGCTTATAAATGCCCTAGGGCAGATAGCCTAGTATGAACCTATGAACCTACGAACCTATGAATATATCAAAAAAACAAGCAGTTGCTGTTCTTTAACCTTATCTTGCAAACTGTTCTCCTCTGGTAGAAAAAAGTCATTTAACAAAGTCATATAGCATAGACTCACCTCTATGTTGAATTGTTACCATTTATACAGCAGTTCAGAGTACGTTGTACCTGTCGTGGGCATCTTCAAGATTCTCAAACCCCTTGGTATTATTTTCCTGCTAATGCACACTTCAAAGTGTTGCGGTTGTATCTGCAAACTCTTAAGTTTGAGTAGATCTGCATCTAGTTGATCTAACATCTCGCTCAGCCCAGCAAAGTCCATTACTGCTACCATATCTTCACTTCCTGTTAGTGCTACTTCGTACATCATTAATGAATTCTCTTTACTGGAAATAAAGTTCATGAACCAATTCAGGTTCTGTGGTGATTTAGACTGTTTCTCTAAATCATAAGGTAGCAGCTCCACAGAGGTTAAGCGCTTTCACACAACAGGGTTTCTTCAGACCAAAAACATCTCTGCTAGTAAGGCACATAAATAAATACACATATCCATTAATCAATTAACTAAAACTATGACATCACATCCTGCACTCTAAATAGATATACATATGCATATATATATATATATATATATATATATATATATATATATATATATATATATATATATATATATTTATATAATATATGTTTCTTTCCTGTAACTAATCTAGTTCAGATACAGATTTTTAGTTTTAGAACTTGAATTTGCTTATTCGTGCTCAGCACTTGTTCAGAAATTGTTGTAAGCACTAAATAAGCTACAAATTACTACAGCACTCAACCTTCCTCATTACCTAGAGCAAAACAGTTTTTGTACTTACTTTCCTCACTTGCTTAGAGAAAAACATCTCTTCTACTCACTTTCCTCACTTGTCTAGAGGAAAATTGTTTTTTTATTCTGGAATATCTAAGGGTCAGCTCCCAGTGTTCTCTCCTGTCTATCTGATGAATCTGGGCATCTAGGGGCAATGTAGCAATTGCCTCATGTACACAGACAACCCTCTCCTCCTACCACCCAACACTACAACATGCGAGAGATGCACTTATCTAGCCAAATTGGAGGTAAAGCTCTCTCCAACCTAGACTGAATTTGACAGGCAAGAGGAGAAGGTAAACACTTGCACCACACTACACTCATCACATAGTCCCACTAAACCTACATCACCAAAATCCACAGATAGAAACACAAACACTTTCATGGAGGCTCTCAATAATAGTCTTCTCAAGCAACAGAGACCTCCAAAGCAGAAACACCATCAACCTCCACCCCACAACACAACCGAAATGACACATAGCCCACAGACTCAGTGTGCTACTCAAACACAGCCCTTAAGGCATAACAACGTACCCAACACTCTAGTCATAGGTGACTCTATAGTCAGGCACACTGATAATCCACTCACCAGGCTAAGCAAGGGGAAAGTTACTGTCAGCTGCCTGTCAGGTGCCAGGATCCGCCACATAACGCACGCACTCAGGTCACTCCACAACAAGTACAAATATGACACTGTCATTGTCCATGTTGGTGTGAATGACCTGAGACGTACCTCCCTGGACTACATGAAAAGAGACATGGAGGAGCTCTCCGATATTCTAGCCCAGGCAGGTATGACCCTAGCCCTGAGTAGCATTCTGCCATCACCCAGAATTATACCACTGTCTTCATCTTCTTCTTCTTCTTCTTCTTTCGGCTGCTTCCATTAGGGGTTGCCACAGCAGATCAACTGTTTCCATTTCTTCCTGTCTTCTGCATCTTGCTCTGTCACACCAACCACCTGCATGTCCTCTTTCACCACATCCATAAACCTTATCTTAGGCCTCCCTCTTTTCCTGTTACCTGGCAGCTTCATCCTTAGCATCTTTTTCCCAATATACTCTGCATCCCTCCTCAGCACATGTCCAAACCAACATAATCTTGCCTCTCTGGCTTTGTCTCCAAACCTTCCAACCTGGACTGAGCCTAATATACTTATTCCTAATCCTGTCCATCCTCATCACACCCAGTGCAAATCTTAATATCTTCAACTCTGCCACGTCAAGCTCTGACTCCTGCCTTTTTGTCAATGCTACTGTCTCCAAACCATATAACATAGCTGGTCTCACTACCCTCTTGCAGACCTTCCCTTTCACTTTAACTGGTACTCATTTGTCACAAATCACTCCTGACACTCTTCTCCATCCACTCCATCCTGCCTGTACTCTCTTCTTCACCTCTCTTCCACACTCACCATTACTCTGAACTGTTGATCCCAAGTACTTAAACTCATCCACCTTCGCCACCTCTACTCCCTGCATCCTCACCATTCCTCTATCCTCCCTCTCATTCACACACATATATTCTGTCTTAGTCCTGCTGACCTTCATTCCTCTTCTCTCTAGAGCATATCTCCACCTCTCCAGGGTCTCCTCCACCTGTCCCCTACTCTCACTACAGATCACAATGTCATCTGCAAAAATCATAGTCCACGGGGACTCCTGTCTGATCTCGTATGTCAACCTGTCCATCACCATTGCAAATAAGAAAGGGCTCAGAGCTGATCCTTGATGTAATCCCACCTCCACCTTAAATGCATCCGTCACTCCCACTGCAGACCTCACCACTGTTACACTACCCTCGTACATATCCTGCACCACTCTTACATACTTCTCTGACACTCCTGACTTCCTCATACAATACCACAACTCCTCTCTAGGCACCCTGTCATATGCTTTCTCTAAATCCACAAAGAAACAATGAACATCACCTCACAATTACCCTTTTTCAATTTCCACCATTTGATCCTTGGTGCTGCCCTCACACTCATCCTCCTCTTCTTGATCACCAATGTCATCCTACAAACCACCATCCTATGTTGCCTAACTACACTTTCCCCTGCCATCACTTTACAGTCTCCAATCTCCTTCAGACTGGCCATTCTACATAAGATATAATCCACCTGTGTGCATCTTCCTCCACTCTTGTATGTCACCCTATGCTCCTCGCTCTTGTTAAAATACGTATTCATCACAGCCATGTCCATCCTTTTCGCAAAATCCACTACCATCTGACCTTCTGCATTCCTTTGCTTAACACCATACCTACCCATCACTTCCTCATCCACTCTGTTCCCTTCACCAACATGCCCATTGAAATCTGCTCCAATCACCAGTCTCTCACCCTTGGGTACAGTCATCACGACTTCATCCAACTCACTCCAAAATTTTTCTTTCTCATCCATCGCACACCCAACATGTGGAGCATATGCGCTAACAACATTCATCATTACACCATCAATTTCCAGCTTCATAAACATCACTCTATCCGACACTCTTTTCACCTCCAAAATGCTCTTAGCATACTGTTCCTTCAGGATAATGCCTACACCATTTCTCCTCCCATCCACACCATGATAAAACTATTTGAAACCGCCTCCAATACACCTAGCCTTTCCCCCCTTCCATCTGGTCTCTTGCACACACAATATACCAAACTTCCTTTGGTCCATCATATCAGCTAGCTCTCTCCCTATACCAGTCATACTGCCAACAGTACAAGAACAAAATGATTGACTTCAACAATTGGCTAAGCTTCTGATGTCATTCTAAGGGGATCCAGTATTTGTCTGCCTGGGACGACATGATCGACAGACCTTGATGCTTTGCCAGAGATGGCCTCCACCTGTCGCCCTTGGGATTCCGGATACTGGCTAAGGCTCTTGCCACCCCTATAGTGCCTTTTTTAGGCAAGGTTCAAATGACAAATTCAAAACCATAACAGGTACAAGCAAGCAAAATCTGAGGGTAATGCTATTCAGTGCAAGAAGTCTAAACCTCAAAATGTACTCACTTGAGGCAGTCATTAAAATGGAGAACATCGACATCTGTGCAGTGACAGAGACCTGGTTCAAAGCTCCAGAGAGCACCCCTGCATTACCAGGCTATAATTCACACCACACCTTTCTGCCACCTAACCTGGAATGAAGCACTAAAGGTGGAGGCGTGTCCATATTCATTAAGGATATCCACACCTCCAGGCTAGTTGCACAGCATAATGCATCAGAGATTATCCAAGTGCAACTAACTCTGGGCAAGACCACAATCAAAATTGTACCTTGCTACAGACCACCCACCATGCCCCAGGATTCCCACTCCTCATTTCTTGATACACTGGAAAGTATTAGGGTACAACCCAACACCCTAATAATGGGCGATTTCAACTACCTCACTATTAACTGGGAAAACTACTCATGTACCAACTCTTTTGCTCAACGTTTTCTGGAATTCATAAATTCCAACGCCTTGGATCAACTTATTCACACCCCCACCAGGGGTAGCAATATCCTAGACCTGTTCATTACCAACATGGGCAACCAGTTTTCCACACCAGAGGTCAGTTCCTCGTTGGTGAGATCCAACCACAAGCTAATCACACTAGACATCTACATCCCGCCCCCACCCCTAATTAGGGAAACCACCGTAAAAAACTTCTCCAAAGCCAACTTCACACTTTATAAGACAGAAGTGGCAAACTTCATGACACCCATGCAGATGGACAATAGAGGTACGACTGCTGAATCCTACACAAATGCACTTTATAAGCACTTACACGAGTGCATGGATCATGCTATCCCTAACAGAACCAAGATGCTATCCAAAAAAAAGGAAGCCAATCTGGTGGTCCTCTGCCATAAACAAACTCCACAACAGAAGAAAGAAACTGTTGCAAAAAAGAGTAAAATCTCATGACTGGAGGAACTCCCTGGTCAACCTCAGTAAGAAGCTGAGATCCCTCATAAAATCCTCCAAAGCTAGTTATGAAAACAAAATTGCCACTGACTCTAAAGAGAACCACAAAGCATTCTATAGCTATGTCAAGAATCTAAATGAGAACACTCAGATCTGCTCTGAGTTACAGCACAATGGCACTAAATATACAGAACCAACTGATATTGCCAACATCCTGGCAGATAGGTTCACCCCCAAGAGGGCCCATCTCTATACTGGAAGAATGCAAAGTTCCTTTAATCATGGCTGCACAGGTAAAAAACACACTCTCCAAAGCTATGAACACAGCATCCATGGGACCTGACAATATCCCAGGCTGCGTTCGACACAAACTACAGAATGAACTGGCACCCTACCTAAGTACCATGTTCAATCATAGCCTCACCTCAGGCTTTGTGCCCACTGAATGGTGCACCATGACGGTTATCCCACTTGACAAAGGGGGAGCCACGACGGACCCCGGGAACTACCACACCATTAGCCTGATGAGTCTGGTCTGCAAGGCCATGGAACGTATCATCATGGAACTCATAAACAAAGACATTGGTAATCTCCAAACTCTGGACCCTACCCAGTTTGGATTTGTAAAAGGCAGATCATGTCTTCTAAACCTGATTGACTTCTTTGAAGCAGTCACCAAAGCCATAGATGAGGGTAAGGTGGTTCACACAGCTTATCTAGATCTCTCCAAGGCTTTTGACACCATCCCCCACTCTGGAATTATAGATAAGCTCACTAAACTAAGTATAAATCCCTATGTCACAAGATGGGTTGCCAACTGGCTCATGGACAGAACCCACACTGTGAAAGTAGCAGATTCCAAATCTGACTTCAGACCAGTGACAAGTGGAGTACCACAGGGTTCAGTCCTGGGTCCTGGGTCCTTTCCTGTTTGGTGTCTACTTTTCTACTTCTCTGACGTACAGACTAACACAGAAGGTCTTTGGCTAACAAAGTTTGCATATGACTGCAAACTAGGAGCCATAATCTAAACTCCTAACGATGTGGACATACTACAAAAGGGCCTCACTTAGACAGATGCCTGGTGTCAAAGCCATGGCCTCAAGCTCAATGCCAAAAAGTGTATTGTCATCCCCTTTGGTAAAAACTCTGTACCCATGAACTACCACATAGTTGGTAGTCTACTTAATGCCGAAAATGTGATGAGACCTTGGGACACAGGTGGACAGTAGTCTCATCCAGAAAAAAAGAGGTCATTGTTCCCCTCTACTCATCACTCATTAGACCCATTATAGAGTACAATGCCCCTTTTGGTATGTACCTCACAAGACATCCACAACAACTGGAAATGTCACAGAAATACCTCAAAAAGAGGATTACTGGCCTCAAACAGATGCCCTACGCAGACCGTCTCAAAAAAACTCCAGCTTTACTCTGTCGCATATCGCCTACTCAGAGGCGATCTCTGCCTAACATACAAAGCTATGTCAAACCCAGAGCTGTTGGACATGCTCCACTTAAAGAAATCCCAGTCCCTCCAAGCTACACTCTCTAGGGACCTAAACCTTGTCACCACAATAAACAGAACATGCTGGAGGCATAGATTCATATCCCAGACACTTCCCATACTCTGGAACAGATTAACTATCTATGTCAAACAGAGCTCCTCATTAGCACTCTTCAAGAAAAATCTTGATGATTGGATGGGCAATAGGAAATTCACCCCAGGGATCACTTCTGTGGCTCTGCTCGACAGGGGTACAGGAAAATAATTTTCTTGGGTGGCGAAAGCCAGGGTACATTTTTGGCTAGGCTTATATAGGCCCTATAGCCAATAGCCTAGTACCTACCTATTAACCTATGAACCTATAAGAACAAAGTCCAGGCTATAAACCAATTTTCTCTTTGTGTTCTAGCTTACAGTTTTGGTGTGATTGGCTGACCCCAAAAAGTATTGGATGATTTGGAGAGGAAAACAAGAAAAATGCTTCATGTTTATCAAGGAATATATAAAAATCAGTGTATACCAAGATTATTATAGATCCCTCATTCAGAAAGACGTATGAGCCTCCTTGAAATTGATTAAATGTATAGATCAGCAGTCAAAGGACTGTAAGCATATCTGCTGACCTCATCAGATCTAACCATAGTGAATGTTTTGAAACATGAAGAAAACAATCTAAGATGACTTCTTTGCTTAGTTCATCAGATGTGTATCGGTGTCAAGCAGGAATGCAAATCAGACCAGAAGTAGACAAAAATCGGGCAATAACTGAATGCACCAAAAAACAAAAGAAAGAATATATGGAGAAGGATCAGTTGAGATGGTAAAAAATGTGAAAAAGGCATAAATATAGTTGCAAGTACAGAAAACTCCTGGAACAACCTCATGTTGATGTGACACATGAATGGTTAAGGAGAGGTAAATTTAAACCAAAAGATGAAACGTTAGTATTAGCAGTCCAGGACAGTAGAGTACATACACAGTGGTTTACAAGGATGGTGCAGTACATACACATTGGTTTACAAAGTCCATTGAACCTGTGAAATAAATATTCAAATGCAACTTCTATAAAACTGAGCTGGAAAGAGTCGCACATCTTGCTGATGGGTGTGATACACCAATAGCAGATGGGCTGTATGCTGAAAGGCATAATAATGTGACAAAATTGTTCCATTGCAGATTGTACAAACATTGGAAACATGAGCCATAAAGCATTATACAGAATGATGAAGTTTATATCACATGGTATCACCTGTTACCAACAGTTCAAAAAACAGATGTGAGAAAACCAGATATAGTAGCCCAGGAAAAGAAGACTAAAGTAGCATTTATCATTGAAATTGCTGTACCCAGTGATTATAGTGTCAAGTACAGAGAGACACAAAGTCATAAAATACCAGGACCTGCAGGCAGAAATGAAAGCAATGTGGAGGAAGGATACCCAGACAGTTCCAGTACTAGTAGGAACAATGTGTCCCATAAAAAATAACTTAGAGTTATATTTAGATATGCTAATGATACATGCAAGTCCATATGACTTGCAGAAGGAGTCAATTCTCGACACATCACTGTTGCTGTGAAGAGCACTTTTGTCTATCATCAAGGACTGAAACAATACTAATTTCACAAACTTTACTTATACTTTGACTTAGGAATAAGATCCATTCTTATCATGGTACTGGAAACCCAAAAGACGTGGAGAAAATGAACTGTCTGATCACTGTAGTATACACCAGTAGCTTTTATGCTTTCAGAATTGGCACATGTGATTCAACTCACAAGTGCTCTGTCAGACAACCTGATAGCTATATATCACACAGCTTAAGGATTTATGTTAAGATTGTCAAGTCTGTCAATAATACTGAATGGGGAATAGTGTCAAAGGCCTTCGCCATGTCAATATATTATGTATGTACTGCATAACCACTATCCAGTGGTTTGGTTACCTTTTCAAAGAAATTATTTAGGTTCAAGAGGCAGGGCATTCCCCTGACAAAGCCAAATTAATGAGAATCCAGGTTTAAGAGATTTTCAATATCCAGATTAATTAGGTCTTTTTGTAGCCTTATGAGTAAAGGAACGGTAAGAGTAAAATTGAAAATATAAAATGAGACAGGGAATAAAAAGCAAAAGTCTGAAGAGAAACAAAATTCAACAACAGGACTGGCCATATAGCCAATCTGGAAATGATAGCATAACTACACATACGTTATAATACAGGCTTTGCTGCTTTGCATTTTATTGATTTGTCTCTTAATGCACTCAGCAAAATCAAAAGCAGCAGACATGCATATGTTATTACAGGCTTTTGAATTTGTGTGACACAAGTGACCCTTCAGAAAGCAATAAAATGGTCGGTAATTGTATATGAAATGAAACTTGATAGTCTCTGATGGAAGTGTATGTTTAAAAGGAAATTTAAAACAAACAAGGGACTCTAGAACAAACATCAGTGGAGCCATCACAGTTACTTCGCTTGAGTAGGTTTTTGCTTTCTATGATGCTTTGCTAATGAAATATGTGCAGTTGCTCTGAACTCATGGGTTAATTCATCCTAAGTGGCCTTTGTCATGTTTTGCAACTCACTACTCAGTATTTCTTCTTTCTGGCCTGTTTTTCCCATTTTTGCTCTGCATTTCTGTTTTATTCTAAGAGAAATGTCCTTAAAGCAACCAGCTATTATGTACTAGTGAGCTTTGTTTAGATTCATCCTAAACAAGACTCAGTTATGTGGTGCCATCAAGCTGACCCTAATACAAGTTGAAACATGTATGATGACTCTGCTTTTATGGTATTTGCATATTGCACTGACTAGAGCTCCAGTTTGATTTTTTTCCCAAACCCTTCCACCCTTCTCTTATTGTAATTTTAAAAGACTGTGCTTCTGGCTTCTGTCCCTTATGACAATATGACTGGGTCTATATTATAAACCCGAAAGCCGAATTAAGCGAATATGAATTCATCAACACATAAAGGTTGATGTATGTAATGAGTGAACAATGTAAATGCCGAAAGGAAGAACACCAAACGTATTTTCTTGGACAGCAGGGTGATCGCGGGGATGAGGAAATAAATCCTTTTCCCCACTGTAGTGCGGCCTTGGAGTTGGTATATTTAAGCAGGGGTGGTGAGGGGGGTGTAGGGGGACTTGCCTCCCCTGCAGAAATGTTTAGAAAAGTGTTTTAGTTGAGTTTTTTTGAGTTGGGTTTACCTTACCTGTATGACGCTGTTGCTTCCGGTATCACATTCAGCATTTTCCCTTTTGGCATTTACGTTGTTCACTCATTTCACACATCGACCGTTATGTGTCAATGAATTCATATTCACTTAATTTGGCTTTCGGTTTTATAATATAGACCCATATGACTTCCAAAGTCCTTCCCTCCCTCCCCTCTTTCATTGCTATTTTTTGTTGTGAATCTGTTTTAGTACTTTCCCACCCATTGTTTCATATATCGATAATACTAAGTGCTCTCCCAGCAAACCAGTATTGCACTTGAGTAAACCTTCCTTACCACAAATTATCTCCTGCTCATTTTCCCATTGCTTGTTTCTGCTTTGCACCCTCACCATACTCTGTGGGGGTCCTAAGTTAATCCTGCTACATCCTTGGCAGATAAGAGATTAATTTTATTGTTTTGCATTTCAGTTACCTATTAAATTGCTATTGATTAATGTTTGATTTATTTGTTGATTTTGCCTTTAAATAATTTGATAGGTCCCTAATACTTGAAATTGCCTTGTCAAAGTACTTTATTTACACTCCTTTGTTATAGCATTACACTTGCAAGCAATCTTTCTTGGTGTTATTACATCAAGAGATTAGTAGTGCCTTGTACATATACAAATTTCTAATAAGTAAATTTTATCTATAAATCTTCCCTTAGAACTAAAACCAGCAACTTAGTGTAAACTTAGTGTATAAACAAAGCCATTGCATAGAGATAAGCTTGGAACAGCTAGTTTGTCCATTAAGCATCATTGCAGAATCTAATCTAGTCTAGTGACAAACACCAGAGACAACCCAAGGAGAAGTCTTTATAACCCAGTCCATAACATATAGCAGCCCACCCAAATACAGAGTCGGACAACATGGATATGCAATTTCCAAATATCTCCATGGTGAACATGGTAGATATGAGCATCCTGAGAAAATGTAGCAATTGTGTCATGTTAGCAGCCATTTAATGCTTAAAGAAACAAACATCATATGCAAGAGATGCACATACACAATTTCACTGGAGGGAAAAAAGTTCACATACAAACAAGGTTGTCACTGCATCTACCACACATAGTGTCCATCACACACATAGACCAACCTATGTTGATGCACTAAAAGGTTAAAATGCAATCTTCTCAAATGTCAAAGACCTCCTACGTCTATAAAGAGCAAAAGCCTATCCTCAGCAATCTCTAAAGCACTCTCCAAAATCAGCACCAAACACCACACCCACGCCTACACCTAGTGAAGCATTAAGAGTAAAGCCCATAAAGCAAGCAAACACATTACCCATGACTTTTGTCATAGGGGACTTTGTCGTTCTAAGCACAGATGCCCCACTCACCAGACTAAAATAAGGAGAAGATAATGGTTGGTTGCCAGTCTGAATCCGGGATCTGCCAAGATATTCATGCAATCAAGACACTACACCACAGGTACCAGTATGATTCCATCATAGTCCATGTGGGTGTTAATGCCATGAGACATACTTTCATGAACTATATAAAGAGACACACTGTTGATCTCTCTAAATATTTGTTTCAGGCAGGCATGTGCCTTGCATTGAGCAGCATTCTACCTAAACCAAGGATGATGCCAAAATACGAAAAAAGATGGCTGGCTTTAATAATTGATTTAGTTCCTGGTGCCTTTTCAGGGGATTCAGTATTTGTCAACATGAGAGGACATGGTTGACAAACAATGTTGCTTTGCAAGGGATGGTCTGCACCTGTCTACCCTAGACTTCTGAATATTGATTAAAATTTATGCAGCCACTTAAAACCTTTTTAGGTAATGCCAAATTGGCAAAGCAACAAACATAGAAAATAAAACCCAAAGAAACCTAAACATGTTACTGTTTAAGGCTACAAGCCTAAACAGAAAACTCCATAACCTACAAACTCTTCTCACTCTGGAGAACATAGCAATCTCTGCCGTTACTGAGGCATGGTTTAAATCCACAGAAAGCACTCCAGTAGTCCAAGGCTTAACACATGTAGATGGTAAGCTGCACAGACAGGGACGAAAGGTAGAGGAATATTAATCTATATTAACAACATGCATAACTAAATGTTAAGTTAAACAGGAAGATGGCCTGGAATGTATTCATATGCAATACAAAGTCCCATACCATAGCCTAACAAACTATAGGTCACCATCTGTGATCCTGGGATACCATAGCTCATACACAGACATACAGAAGACTCTCAATATTAAATTAAATACTCTAATCCTGGTAGATGCTAACTATCCCTCTACAGACTGGGAAACTTACACTGTCTCATACTCACAGAACAGCAATGCCTGGACATTATTAATACAAATACCCCCACTCCCTTGATCAGATTGTATGCACACCCAACAGAGTTTCTAACATAATGGACCTGGTACTCACCAGACTGGGACAGTGCTGCACCCTCCAACCCAGGCATGTCCTCACTGGCGAACTCGGACCATATTGCTGTCTCCTGCAAAATAAAAATTGTGTCAATAACTCCAGCAAATCCTCCAACAGTTAAAAACTATTCCAAAGCAAACTACATCCTACTAAGTTATAGTTTGTCAAAATACATTGCCCCTCCCAGCCCTGGGTTGCAAGCAGCCTATGCAGAATTATTCACAGAGACCCTGTACAACCACTATACCTACTAGAAGTAAGTAAAAAAAAAAAAACCTCTAAAAGCAAATCACACTGGTAAAATCCTAACCATAATAAGGTGTATAACAAAAGCAAAACAAAAGAAAAAACGTCATGGCTAAAGTCAGAAACAGCAACTCAATGATGATAGAAGTTCTCTAATTAAACTAAACATGAAACTAAGAAGACAAATCAAGTCCAAGAAGCCCAATTACAACATCAATATAGCCTCACAAGCTAAAGACAACCACAAGGCCTTCTAGAGCTATGTTCAAAACTTCAACGTCAACACACATCAGTGCACCGAAATTCTGTTCACTGGTGCAAACTTCAATGATCAGAAAACATAGCAAGTTTACTGGTTGAAAAATTCCATTCAGACTTCACCCCCAGCCCCTCCCTCCCCTCTTGAAATACCTACTACCATATCACCCCACCAGCTATTAACAGTGAGTATGTTCTGTCAGCACTTGCTAAGGCCAAAAACTCAGCCTCGATTGACCCTGACAATATACAGGAATGCCTCATAAAAAGTTTGAAACATGACCTATCAGGACTACTTGAGTCATGTTTCAACTATAGCCTCAAAACAGGCTTTGTACCATGAGAATAGAAGACTGGAATGGTTATCCTACTTCACAATGGAGGACCATCAACCAACTGCAGAAACTGCAGACCTATTAGTCTGACTAGTTGACTTCTCTAAAATGCAAAGCCATGGAAAGAATTATCATGGAAATGATCAGCAAGGACATAGGCAACTTTCAGACACTGGACCCAATCAAATTTGGCTTTGTCAAGAGAAGGTCATGCCTGCTAAATCTGGTGGGATTGTTTGAGAAGGTCACAAAGGTGATTGATGAGGGGGAAATAGTGTTTACTGCTATTTAGACCTGGCTTAGGTGTTCAGTACAATACCCCACTCTGATATAGTTAACAAAATCACCAAACTGGGCATAAACATCTTCATAACTCACTGGATTGCGAGATGGCTCACAGGCAGGACTCAGAAAGTCAGTATTAGTGAGACCACCTCCATTACACCAGTCACCAGTGGGGTACTTCAGGGCTCCATGCTGAAGCACTCCTATTTGACATCTACTTCTAGGAGGTAAAAGTTAATATAAAGGACATTTGGCTGACCAAGTTCGCAAATGACTGCAAATTGAGAGCTATCATAGAATCCACCATGAAACAAACATCTTACAAGAGGGTTTAACACAGACAAATGATTGGTATCAAAGTCAGGGACTAAAATTCAGTGCCAAGAAATGACAGCAAGGCTAATTATTCCATAAATAAGACACCCCTAAGAGTTGACTTGGTAGTCTGGGATCCAGGAACATATGTAGACAGCAATCTAACCTATGACCAATATTGCCCAAAGTAGTAAGAAAATAATTTTATGTGGCCCAACTTATAAGTAAGGGCATAGCAAACAGGTCCAAGGAAGTCATAACATCACTTTATTTGGCACTTATCAGTCTCATCATTGAGAATAATGCCCCCTTCAGCATGTATCTGACCAGACGTATGCAACAGCTGGGTCCTTACCAGAAGAATACAGGGTATAAACACATTGTCTTATATGGATTACCTTAAGGCCTTCTCTCTATATTCTGTCTCCTACAGGTTACTGAGAAGTGATCTATGCCTGGCATATAAGGCATCCTCAGATCCAGCTCTGATGGTGCATTTATACATCCGCAAAATAAACAGCATCAGAATCACTGGATCCAAGGATATAAAATTTTGCTTGTGACATAAAAATGACAAGTTGGCAAGACAGATGTATGTCTCAGAGGATCTCTATGCCATGGGACTGTCTTCCCATCCATGTGAAGCAGAGTCCATCACTAACCCTATTTAAGCGTACCTTGACCAATAGATGGGAAATCAGAAATTCACCCTGGTTCTGGCCCCCATGCCTCTAATATACAGAGGCATACAGTAATGACCAAACAAACATAGCCCCATAAACTCTATAAACTTCCTAACTAACATACTCCCTCCTAATAAATGCCCGAGATACACAAGGATAAAGTTGGGTTGGATTGCTCTTTTTTCACAATTTTATATTAATTGATTAACTGCCAAAACCTCTCTGATTTTTTTTCTTATTTTATATATTACTTTTGACCCCTCACACTCCACAATACTTTCTTTTATGGTATATTTTGTATGATTTCTCAGTAAACTGTGAGCAGTTGTACTAGAGGATATGTGAACTATGTCCATTAACTAAATCATCACCTACACTAAAACAAACATATTGTTGAATACAGAAAAAAATTATTTCCAGAAAATATTGACAACAATTCTTTTCAGTGGGACACAACAAGAAAAATGATGTGCAGGAAAAGGATAACCTACCTTGAAATCCCACTGCACTGGATTAGTAATTCCAGAATGGTGTACACCTTGTTAAAAGCCAAGTCATATTGTTCAGAAACTGTGTCAGCAAAACGCCGACGCCACATATGTTGGTCAATGCGATCATGTGGAAGCAGGAATTAATTTTATTTCACTGAGATGAGTAATATGTTATCAGACTCAGGGAGAAATTGTATAATTTGTTTTAACATTCATTCATACTTCATTAAACTGATGCAATTGTATCATTTGTATTATTATTACAGAGAACTGATTAAGCCATTATTGGTTCCACAAGACTTTCCGAGTGCAGTATAAGTTCCAACAGTATAGGGCACATTTCGATAAAACAGGTTTTAGCCGTATTTATTCAAAAATGAGCACAATAGAACATTCAGGAAGATAATGTGTCTCTGAAACTGAACATGGATAGAATATGAATACAATTTAAGAAGTGCCCCGCAGTGCTTTATATATGCTTCTTCTGTGCTATAAATATATTCTAATTATATAGCAGCAAAAGGAAGCCTCAGGGTACTAGGGCCATTCTAGAAAGGTTACAATAGGGCATATTTCTCTTGAAGTATCCAGGGAATGGTGTGATATATCCAGGTTAAGCAGAAATGAAATCTTAACAGAAAATGTTGCCTGATAAAAGCAGAGATGAATATTTGAAGCAGTATTTGTATATTACTATGCATTATTTGTATATTACTAGTACAAAATGACTGCATCACTCTTCTGTGCAGAGCGATTTCCCAATAGGCATTTTTATGCTCACACAAAGTTACCTAATTTTGTTATATTTCTCACACAGCACATCATGCATTTGTACTTGTTTGGGTCCACTTTGCTAGCTCATTTTCTAAAAAGTGTATATTGGTATATTGTAATTAAGAAATATGAACACATTATCATGGAAATTTCTTAGTAAAATGTGAAGGAAAATAATAAAACTGAAATTTCTGTATCAGATTGATAGTTTCTAATATTTCGGTCAGAACAGAAGATAAAGTTTGTCAAAATGACAACATCTTGCTAAATGCTGAAACAAACAACTATCTTTCATGTTCAGAAAATACTCTAGTAGTTTTTTAAAGTAATTTCCAAAAGTGAAAATTTTACTTATCTTCTTAAACAGACATACCTGTAAGACCCTTATGTCATTTTAATAAGATGGCTTCATAAAGTGTTAAGCAAATGTTAAATTAAATCACCGATGGTGAACCTATGACACACATGTGAAAGGTGACACATGCCATAACGTTTTTGGTGACACTTCAGCAATCACCACACCAGAGTTACAAAAGACAATGCAGTTGTGTTTGTTGCTCATGTGAAGTGCACTGAATTTTATTGTGCCAGGAACTTTTGACGCGCCAAATTCAAAAGGTTCACCATCACTGATTTAAACAAAGCTAGAACAAGACATTTTTAGTTAATGTGTCTGCAAGATAACACTCTGAGTACAAAAGAAATGTAATGTCCATTCTATCCCACTTCAACACCTTGACATTAGCAGGATCTGAGGGTGAAGCACTGCTCACCAAATTCAGGCTTATACTGATTTTGTATAAGGTTGCATTACAGCACCTGCTAAGGTAAAAGTACGCTATTAATAACCTTAGTGTTAGGCAGGTTAGTATGTTGTCATTTTCTTTTCATCATGCGTTCATTTTTTTCAAGAACTGCATTCTTGATACAATGAATACTTCCTCACTTGTATGAAGTAACGGTGAGAAAATTTTCATTACTGTTTCCTCTTCTGACAACATTTATCAACATTCAGCATGAATAGATTGTAACTATTTTAAATTATATTACCTACTTCTATAAAGAGACATACCTCTTTAGTCCACTGAAATATGACACTTTGATACCGTGGCTTACATTCAACAACATTTCAGTGGGGTTCAGTGGCAATAAATAACATTTTAAAAACAGAGATTCAGTCTTGACAAATGTGGATTGCTTGGGTAACGCTTTCAGTTTGCTTTCTTGGACCTTTCTTGGTTCACTGAAATTTTTCATTTCTCTCTTGAGCTCTCTAACTGCTTTAACTCTGCCTGCTCTGCTTCTAATGTCAGCCTATCTTGCTGTTATATTCCTCAAATTTCACTGCATATCTGTTTGTTAGCATTTTGGTTTAATAAAAATAAGTTCTATATGTGCTCTGAGATGAAAAATATTTAGATTTCTCTTACATGTAGAAATGTCATTTAACATACAGGTTCTGATGTATAGGCTGTACAACTGCAACTGTCCCCTTCATGCATAATGTAATTTTGGTATTTCAGATAGATAAATTAATTGTTACATGTGGCAGTGTAATTCATGTTTCTATCTGCATCAGCTTAAAATACATATTAAAAATTCATCACATTTAGCTTTTTTTTTCACAGTACTTGTAACCGCCGTAAAATAATGCTTTCTTTATTCAAATGATGCCTGACTCCTATTATTTAAGCCTATTGCTTCCATATTTTATTGTTATCTGTTTCTTAAAAATATACATCCCTTTGAACAACCGATATTCCACTTCAAAGTGTATTATCCCCAGCCAATGTGTTTCATAATAATAATTACAATCTGCAAGTGCAACTTTATTTTGAAATTATTAAGAATACTAAATGAGTCTTTTAACTTATATCAGGAATCAACAATCTGTTTAAAAACCTCACATCATGCTATTAAAGTTATGCTGTAATACCAGATAAATATAGCATACATATTATGCAGGACTCAGAGGACTAGATTCTTATTTTTGTTGAGGCTGGAAATATTAATAAGAGATGAAAAATAAATAAATAAAACTTAATACACCTTCAGTTTTTTTTTTCTGGTGACTTTAAAATCTGAAAGAATCATACGCTGTATGTTGTTTTACGTCTGAAAATGCTTTAAATGCAATAACATTATTTAAATCATCTTTCTTCTATGGGTATACAGACTGTACCTTCCACAGAATTTAACAAGATAGCTAAGATACTGCTGATTTCATAATGAATGACATACAGATTTTTTACGATTTTTTTCTTTTGCTTGGAAGTAGCTAAGTAACATGCAAAGCCTGTTAGTACACCTGCAGTGGATGCAAAATGCAAAGCTGATAATAGATGACATGGGGTTATTGACAGCACAGCACTTTGAGCCGTAGGCCTTAAATGCAGCAGATTAAATCACAGACAAAAATTGTCAATAACAATGACAGAAAGATGAGCTGATAGACGTGACGAACGAAAAGGTGCAATGCAACTTGTTCATGTTATCAAGCATTCCTTCTTCTATTTCACATGTTGCTATTTAGCTTAGGCATCCAGACAGGCATGGAATTATCAGTTGTGCAACAAAAAGCACACTCACCTTTGGTGCTGGATGACCAGAAGCCTGAGGGTTGCATTCCAACTGGTTGGATTGCTGAAGTCACAGAGTAGCATTAGGGGGATGGTACACACTTGAGTCTGGCATCCTTCAGCTGAGATGTTAAACTGAGGTCCCATCTGCCTGAGTTGTTGGTAGCATAGTTGAATGCAAAAGATTCCATGGCACTTATCAAATAGACTAGAAAAGTCCTTGAGGCTCTAATCACATTTTCACTACTAGCAGCAATACCAGCTCAGGTCTCCCTTGAAAAGAGACCATCAGCCCAGTCAGACTAACCTTAGCAACAATGAATAAATAAACAAATGTCTACCTGGAAGTCATGAATAGATTTGGAAGTGTGGTCCCATTAAGATCTCCAATCCTGCAATTTTCTGGAGTAACTTTAGACACATTTTATATGAATATCGGTTCATAGGTTCATTATATAAAAATAATCCCACATTTCCACTATACTTTGACTTGTTAATTTGCAGAGTTACTCCGTTGCTATTCTTGCTGCTCCTTACAAGCATATCCTTTCTCTTAACTGAAATTTGAGATACGTTGTCTTTCTACTTGTGATCTTTTATTGGAAAATGCATTATACCGTTGAATAAAATAATTATAATTTACTAATATTAAATTATAATCAGATTTCCACTTTTATTCTTAAATAAAATCTTTTCATCAATTTAAATCAGCATTTCAACATTTATTTCCAAATAACATTCTTCATATATTCATTTTTAAAATATGATTCTTTTTATTTAATTCTCATAATTTGGGTGTTATTGTATAGTGTGTCTGAGTATTTGTAAACTCTGTGTATCTGTACAGAACTAAGCGTTGCACAGCTCTCTTTTATTAGTTTTTATATTTATGTACCTATCTATATCTAGCTATCTATATATAGTTAGATATACAGAGATAAATAGATATAAAATACTGGATCACAATAGGTGGTATAAATTGGGAAAGATTTTTTGCCAACCTTAACTACAAGCAGGATATTTGAAATTATTAAAAGCTTAAGCTAAAGTTAACAGCCTATCTGACCCTGACTAATGGAACTAAACTGTATCAAAATTTGTGAAAATATATAATAAAAGTTGCTTTACATCTACCTTAAAGCTTATTTGGTGTAGCCCCCCCCCCACGCATTAGCTGCAGTTTAGATTTAGAACACCTATTTAGTCAGAAGTGACAGGTTTCAGAGGAAACACGATTTACCATTACAAATAGAATAGCTTCTAATCAGTATAGGAAAAAATAACAGTAAGATATTCACATTGCCTTGATGAATGCATTACATACATTTTATAAGTGCAAATAAAACTAAGGCTACAATTTTTTTCAATTTATGCATATTTTTTTCTCATTTCTTATATTATATGGAAGGCAAGCATTCTACTTACTGGAATCTGAATAGTAAAAATACGATAAATGAAAGTGGTCTGTCATTCAAATAATGGAAAATCCTGAAAGCATCTCATTTCTCTAGATGAAATATATAATATAAATAATATACTATAACATGCAAGTTAAAAGCTGAAAGAGCTTGCTTTGGTTTTGTCATAATCCTTCTATAGATTATAATACCTCCAAAAATGCACTTTTTTCAGAACTAAAATCCACAAATAAAGGCTTGGTATAAACAATTAAAACAATTAAAACCAATTACATAATTACATAATGTGCCCAATACCCACCAATACTGGCATCAGATTAATAAACACTAAGTCATTAAAAATTAATTAAAAAATTAAGCTTTAAAATGCAAGACAGAATTGATAGAAACACAATAATTGATTCCTGAAGAAAACAAGTATTCCAAACTTATGAAAGAGAAAAAACGGCTCCAAGATCCACAAATCGCACCAGCAAGTGTAAAGTATTCTTAACGCAAAAGTAATTTATTTGTCACACAAATACAGCGTTTTCGCCTATCAAAATCGAATAGCTTCCTCAGAGAAACGTATAAAACATTTAAAATAACGGCGCTATTTATACATTGTCACAGCAAGCATGCTTCGTATAATACACGTCATTTCCTTGCCTTACGGCTTTTTTTTCTACTCATACATCTTAAAATAATCTTAACATGTATGTAAGATCATTTTTTTAAATTCCATTTAAAAACAGCAAATTTGGCAGGAATTGATAGTAAACTTTTCTATTAATGCATACAACTCCTACCATATAAAAGCTCAACCACAATGGCTAAAATAAATTATTGCTAAGTTAACCAAATAACATAACATCTATACTAGGTAGCTATTACATTTTTCAATCACCTCCATGTAATCTTGCTCCAGTTGGATCCCAAAATTACTTCTATATATTATTCCTAAAGTTTTAAAGTAATATGTGATATAATATGTCTACAATTAGTAGTACCATTAAGTATTGGCCCCCCGATTTTTTACATCAGTTTGACCCATTGTGGAACTTTCTTACCATCGATGTAGTAGACCTGTATACATCAATACCCCACTTGGAAGCCATTGAGTGGATAGGGAGCTATTTGAAGGAATTAGAGGTCCCTAAAAATGAGATTGACATAGTAACGGACCTGTTAGATATAATATTAACATCAAACTTCGTTACATTTGACAAAAAATACTTTTTGCAAACACAAGGCATAGCAATGGGTTCACCATGTGGCCCATCAGTAGCAAACATATTTGTAGCATACTGGGAGAAGAAATTCATTTTTGGGAACTCCAGTTATACAAACCAGGTAGTTTATTACACCAGATTCCTGGACGATATCTTTATGATATTTAAGGGGTCAGAACAGGAAGCAGTGGAACTCCTCACATATATGAACAATACAACCAGATTTTTTAGGTTCACACACAAATTTTCTACATCTAGTATGGACTATCTGGATGTTAAACTAGATAAGAACTTGAAAGATGGTTTATGAACCTCTTCAATACACAGGAAAAAAACCTACTGCAACTCATTTCTTCACTACTCTAGTCAACACCCATACAGACAAAAACGTTCCATTATTAAAGGACAGTTGATTAGAGCTGTGAAGATGTGTAGTACTGAAGAGAAATTCAATAGAGAATGTCAGCACCTCTATGATATGTTCAAAAATAGGGATTACCCTGAAGGGCTTATAAATGAGTTAATAGTGGAAGTGAGGAACAAGAGAGAGAATGGGTTTTACACACCATTGTTAAAAATGCACATTAGAAATGACAGTGAGGTGCCCATATGTACCCCTAATGCAGAAAATATGGATTTGGAACTTCCTTCAACACTAGCCTGTGAAGGAGTACGGAGTTACTCTTGTAGCTTCATCACAACATACAATATGGACTTTAAGGAAATTAGTTCCATTATTTACAAAAACTGGTCCTTTATTTCCAGTAACAGACTACTATTAGAAAAGTTGGGAACAAAACCCACTATTGTATACAGGAAAGGGAAGAATTTAAAAACTTTGTTAGAAGGGAATTTAAACGACGATTTATTTTCCAAACAAAAAGGTACATTTACATGTGGCGGTGTAACTGGTGTAGTTGTGTAAAAACAGGAAGTTCATTTTCAATCAATGGTAGAAAGTATGTAATCGGACACAAGATAAACTGTGAAACTAGGTCTATTGTTAACCTTGCTACCTGTGATAGTTGTCCTGCGTACTATGTTGGTAAAACTGACCGTAAATTTAGGGAGAGGATTTACCAGCATATGTACGCTATAAGAAAACATAATATTGAAAATGCTTTAGCTAAGCATATAGACCAACAAATAGGACACAAATTTTATTTCACAGCTATAGATCATATCCCAAGGAATAGTAGAGGAGGGCCTATATCTATTAGATTGGAAACCAGGGAGTTGGAATGGCAAATAAAACTGAATGCATTCAACGCCCCTGGTTTAAATGAAAATTGCAATATTTCTTGCCTGTTAAAACTGAAAAGCTACCTTAGATAACTTAACAAATTGGGTATGTCCCATAGTGGGTAGTATTTTGGGTACAATATGTGAATCTTTAACACACTAATTAATCCACAAAGAAAAAAACTATGTATAAGTGGGAATATGAGCAAATCGAAAAATAATTTACTTATTATTTTTTTGCTCCCACAAATTTAATGTATGAGGTGTAGGTATTCACATCAATGTTTTCAATCGGTGTGGACATTCTAGAGATGTGAACAACAATGTAAAAAATCGGGGGGCCAATACTTAATGGTACTACTAATTGTAGACATATTATATCACATATTACTTTAAAACTTTAGGAATAATATATAGAAGTAATTTTGGGATCCAACTGGAGCAAGATTACATGGAGGTGATTGAAAAATGTAATAGCTACCTAGTATAGATGTTATGTTATTTGGTTAACTTAGCAATAATTTATTTTAGCCCTTGTGGTTGAGCTTTTATATGGTAGGAGTTGTACGCATTAATAGAAAAGTTTACTATCAATTCCTGCCAAATTTGCTGTTTTTAAATGGAATTTAAAAAAATGATCTTACATACATGTTAAGATTATTTTAAGATGTATGAGTAGAAAAAAAGCCGTAAGGCAAGGAAATGACGTGTATTATACGGAGCATGCTTGCTGTGACAATGTATAAATAGCGCCGTTATTTTAAATGTTTTATACGTTTCTCTGAGGAAGCTATTCGATTTTGATAGGCGAAAACGCTGTATTTGTGTGACAAATAAATTACTTTTGCATTAAGAATAATAATTGATTCCTGATTGACTTGTTGCATCCAATCTCACTTGCTACCTTAACTCACATTCATCCAAATGTTCCCCCATAGTTACCCCTCGAGCATCATTCTTGATTTGCTCAATGCCCAAAAATTCAAAACTATGTTTTTTTAAATTCCATAATATGTTTACTCAAAGCATTTAATTTTTTTCCTTTTTGATATCCAGCAAGTGGATGTTTTTCCTGGTTTACTATCAAAACCTTGAAAGGCATTCCATTGAGTAATGACTTTCTCGACAAACAAACTTGAAATTACAAACATTGGAAAGGCAGAACGATGAAACCTATAATATCAACAAGTCCATTTTCAACATTGTCGACATTACCCAGCATACCTTACAAGCCAGACATGTCCAACTAATGTTTTGCAGGGAGGCAAGCCCCCATGAACCCCCCAACACCCCCTGGTACTTATATATTCAAACTCCTAGATTATACTAAAGTGAGGAAATGGGTACATTTCCCGATCCCCACTGTAGTGAGCTCTCCATGCAGAACATTGCCTTCATAGCAGTGAATGCACACTATCATTTGCAGTTGTGGAGTCAATCAGTTTTGGTTTGTTTTTATGCACATTTGCAATCTGCATTTCGAGCATGTGTATCTCAATACCTTGCAATTCGTCAAAGTGATTGTAAACCGTTTTTCCTATGCAGAATGCGTTACTGGACTTACAGCTAGCAAGATACACAACATTATTAGATTCACAATTAAAATGAGCACTTATCATGAATGTTTGTTTCCTGATAGAAAAATATTCAGCCCTTCAGATAAATGGGCATTATGGACAACATCCACATATGAACATGCCTTTATTGTTACTATTATAGGATACATGTTTCCCATTTTCCAAGTAGTTTTTATGCGCCTTACCTTTTTCTATAAACAATACATACATAATTCTTCTCCTATTTTACTCTTTAATAAAGTTTCACTCATTAAATAATTCCAATTGTTATTAATACACTCTGCTATGGTTTTACTATCCAAAGAAAATGTGAAAACACATACTTTGTTGTCTGTGAAACTAGAATTTCTAGCTAACAAGGTATCTCCATTGTCAATAGCCCTTTCACTATTGTTAATCAATGGCCTGTAAATACCATTCAATCTCTTTTCAATAACCTCCCTCTTAATTTCAGCAGCAAAGCCAGGTGGATAACCTCTTTTTAAAAACATCCCTTCCGATTCATCTCTTTCCTTTAGGAAAACATCATCTTCAGACACCATTCTGGCCAAACAGATAAACTGCCCTTTAACAATGGCCTTTTTCTGGTATACTGGATGCCAACTATTATAGTGCAGATAGATATTTTAAAAATGCAGGTTTCCTATATATGTTAAATCTTTCCTTAATTTGACATCCAAATGTATAATGGTCTCATTACTACAATTATGGGTGAATTCCAAAAACTCAACTGTATTATTGATATACTCCATAAATTCTTCCAACTTTTCTGGTGTATCCACCCATAAAATAAAGAAGTCTTCTAGGAACCTAGTATATGGACTCCAAGAATTTTTAAAGCACTGTCAAAAATATACATCTTTTCCCACAAGGACATAAGAAGACTATCAAAGATATTAGGTTTCATTACTCTAATAGATTTATCATTACTCAATTCATTCAACAATGCCATATCCTTTCTAGACATATTATAAAACTTATTTTTTTGCAGGTTGCTTCAAAATATGCCTTATGCCAAATTCACACATTGTTTCAAAAATATGTATATTATGATTAAGGGGTAGGTTGAAACAACTAGAATGGCCGATAGCCATACCCGCTGCATCCTCTTGTAACTTGCTCTCCAGAATCCAAAGGGCTAGGTTTAACTTTCTAGCAAAAAGTTTAAGATTGGTTAAAGAATTCTACAAATTAGTTCTTTTAGAGGGAACAAACATTAATCACCTGGCCAAAATATTTGCATGTTGCTCACTTATATCTCTACTTGAGAAATCATGTAAAACAAAATAATGTTGGTCATTCTTTACCAGTTTGAGTGTCCTGTTTAATGTACTATTTATTGCTGAAGTTCAGCCTCAACAAGGTTTTACAAAGCTATGTTTTTTATCTATCACCATGCATAGCCCAGATTAGCACTTCTTTCTTTTGTTTGTCCCTGTCACTCAGTCCTTTCACTTCTCAATTGCTATTACTCTGTCCAATAGAATTCATTACTGCCACATCCTCTGATGAATACGTAACTAATTTAAGCTGCTAGTGCATCTGCTATCACTCTGACCAATAGAATTCATTACTGCTACATCCTCTGTTGAATGCATAATCAATTTAAGCCTCTAACAAAGGTATTTAAACCAGGCTCTCACTACTGTACTCCAATGCTCATCTGCCAAGGTGTATTTGTTTCTCATTAAAGCTACTTCGAACCAGAATAAGGGAATCACCATTTTCATTTCATGCCAGATTGAGTTACTACAGCAATCAATGCAAGACTGAGATTGGAACCTTTTACTTGGAGCTACTTGATGGTACTTTAATCTGGAGTCTCTCCGATTTTTCTTTTTACATTTGTGATTTCAACTTCAGTCAAACTATTGATCGTCATTTCCTCTTGTTAAAGGAATTTGGCCCCCTGCATGGTTTAAGTCTCTTTGTTGTTCTGTTGACTCACAAAATGAATAAAGTTCGGATCTATATTATATCATCGAATGCTTAAAAAAGCGTATGATGAATAATCTTTCCCATGTAAGCAAAAGCTTACAATCTTGAAAGCTCAGAACAGCGATTTTTTTCCAAGGGAAAAAAAAATCGCTGTTCCAAAAAAAAAAAAATTGAAAGAATACATAAAGTGGGAGGCTTTGCCCCCACATGCCCCGATGTGGGGGCTGTGACCCCCACACCCCCTACTTAAATATGCCAATTCCGAGATCGCACTACAGTGCCAAAAATGGCAAAGTAACAGAAAAAGCTAAGTGAATTCTTTCCCTGGGAAAGAATTTGCTTAAAAGCCGCTTCGCTATTTTGCCTTTTCGTTGTTTTAAGTTCGACCCAGATGCATTCGATATAATGCATCTTCGGTCATCTAATAGGAACCCAAAAGTTCTTATTCTGCATTCTCACTGATCTCCATACTACCATTTCCTCTAAAGGGGCTGGTCATTTCTGTGAGTCATTAATAACCTTTGATGATGTCATCTCCGGTTCCTCCTCCTTCGGCCAATTCCATCTGCTTGTTACTCTATTTCTCTGGTAACCTGGTGGTTTTGGATATTCTCCACCTTTGATGTATGATTCAGTGTCCCTTTGTAGTTTCTTAATTTTCCTTTTTAGTACAGAAGCACAAACATTATCCACTTTTTCAAAAACATGATGGTAATTGCTCTCATAGTGATCAAATAAATCATCCTTGATAGATTTGTTAAACAAATCAATGCCCTGAGATCACTCTTCAATTTTGACATTATTATTGTACTTAGCCATCAACTTCATCAGATCACAGCTGCCCCATCAAATAAAAGCATTAGTTCCCAATGAAATTCAGAACCAATTTGAACTCTGTTTTGAAAACGCCAAAGTTGGAGCCCCTTAGGCACATGCCTTAGTTCTGTATTCTTTACCATGGATCCCTGACATAGGTTGGAGTTGGCCAGATCCTCAACCCACTTATCACTGTTAAATACCTATGCCAATTTTTGGCGTTATTAGCCAACACAGCCAAATCAACTAAAGCTAATTGTGACACCATTGTGCGGTTAGCCTTGACATGGCACATAGTCAGTGATTCATGTTCTGTTATCCATTTCACAGTTGATGCCCAAAGTGGCTGGTCTATGCTATGCGGTTCTTCAACTGATAGGCACCATGTAGAGCCTGTGCCACTGTGCATGTTTTCATTCTTGGGTGAGTCTGAGTTGGAAGCCCACAGAGACACAGTAAAAATGTATAAACTCCATACAAGCATTGACTAGATGTCAGCTCTGAACCTTGTATCTTGAATATAGAAGATAAAGACCTTAACCATGATGGCAACTACCCTTGTCTGCAGTAGTGTTGTTTAGTAACATTCTATAAGAAAATTTAACATGATGCATCACTCATGAAGGTGTCTTCCTGATGTCATTAAACAATTTGTCAGGAATACACATTTATCCCCTGCAGTGATACCAGAAATTTTAATGGCTTAGTTAATTTTCTGCTTCCTGGCACCCTCTGATGGCTGACATGACAACAGCTACTAAACAGCTTTATAAACTTTAACATGTCAGTAACATGCTTAAAGAAATATTGCAGTGTGTGCAGTTCTACCCATCTGCCACATTAATGTCATGGACACGTTTCTGTCAATGTCTGTTCCCTTATATGCTGATCATTACCTTTTTTCTGTAGCAAATGCTACCCATGAGTCCTGAGTCCCTATAAAAGGATCCTTTTCACCAATGCCAAAATTGTCCAGCCTCTGCTTTCCACATGACATCACTGTACGAGAAAGGGCAAATGGGAAACATATGGCTGGTATACTCCTTGTAGGGCCTATCCTGTATGTGAGGACCTATAGGTACATAAATGAAAGGGCAGTCATCCTTGGTGTCATCATTTTTGGTCACTTGGAGAAACACTGATGACATAGCAATATAGTACTACAACAGCAGATACACAGGTTCAGGCATAATAATGTTGTAGTTAACACTATAGGACACCAAATACTGAAGACAAACATACCATCTCCATACAATTTGAATTGCAAGACAAACAAAAAGAACTTCCAAAACTAATAACAATCTTGGCAACCATAGTTGAAAGCTGCAAACACTTTATTACATTAACATGAAGTGCTTTTCGTTCAAAGCTTTGAAGCTTTGAAGCAAAAGAAACTCATTTTAAGTTAATATAGGGATGCAAGCTGTTGAGAATATATAACTAGTTTGATTGTCACTGTTCGCTGGTTTTATTGCTGCTATTTGATTGTTTTAACAGAACTCATTTATACATTTTTAATATTGGTATTGCGGAATGTTTGAGTATAATCTAATTTGTAGGATTATTTAATAATGAAAGTTTAAAGTGTAAGATTTTAAATGTAAAAGGATGTATGTCACTTTAAATATGAGTATCAGCTGTTCCAGTTGTAACACTATTTAAATCTTATCAGTTTGACTTTTACAATATCTGATGAAGTTCGAGTACAAGCTTTGAATGAAAAGCGCTTCATGTTAATGTAATAAAGTGTTTGCAGCTTTCAACTGCGGTTGCCACGATTGTTATCTCCATACAATTTGATAGGCATGTAGGAGGAGAGGATGTCATGATCACATGGGCTAACTTCTTGCCAGTGCAATATATGGCATGTGCAGTACACATTTTGTAATTGCTAAGATTATGTAAGTGAAACATTTGTACAAGACTGCATATCCTTATTCAGGTAGACAAAGAGAGCTCGGCACATACTTGTAGAACACTGTGTATCTCCTCATAGCTGTCTATAAGTGTTGAAAGTTGTTTTATTTTCCCTTAGAGAACTAGAACTACTTATTATTTCTCCAAAATAACTTTCCATATTTACTTGGTTAAGCTCACAATATGGTGGAAAACCTTTAAATTATGCATAATTTTACATGTTTGTGCAATATCTATGCAGATTTAGTCAGGTGTTTTGATTGCCTATTATTTGTTTTTCTGCCATTCATCTATGAAATTAATTGCTACTAAGGTCTTGGGTTTCCTTCATGCATCCTGTCAACATATGCTCATGAAGGAGACTTGCTTGATTGTGAGTGTCATACCACTGTGCAACTGCAAGTTTAATTAATTAATTAATTAATTAATTAATTAATGTATTTATTTATTGACATTCAGTTACTAGGAAACTCTGAGGGGGTAAGTGTCCATTTTCAGTGGAAACCTAGAGAGAAAAGCTACAAAATACTACAAAATCATTTTCAGAATAATTATTTTACAATCTTCAAAAAAAAAATACAAAAACATCTACAGTTTAAATAATTTTACCAAATAAGACATAATGTCAATACATTGGTTAAGAATATATATAACGTATAAGTCCATAGGTTATTATGTATATACTAGACTAATGACTACCAGGGCCTTTATTAGCCTAACCTTGCAAACTAACCTGATTTCATCACTACATGTCTTGGACATTTATTAGGAGGGAGTATGTTAGGAAGTTTCTAGAGGTTATGTGGGGGATGTATGCTAGTTTCAGCATTACTGTCTGTCTTTGTCTATCAGAGACATGGGGGCCAGGCCCGGGCAGAATTTTTGATTTCCCATCCATTGCTCAAGGTTACACTTAAATAGGGTTAGGGATGGACTTGGCTTCACATAGAAAGAGCCTGTTAAAGAGCACATATCTGTCTCATCAACATGTCTTATTTATGTCACAAACAAAACTTAAATCCTTGGAATTAGTGGTTCTGATGCTGTTTTCGGTGGATGTGTAAAAGGCTCATCTGAGCTGGATCCAAGGCATGCCATGCACAGATTGCCCCTCACTAACCTGCAGGAGACAGAATATAGGGATTGGATTTAAGGTGACTTATACAGAACAATTTGTTTATACCCTGGATCATTCTGATAAGTAATATTCTTTGTAGGCATTCCAACTGTTGCTTAGTCTGGTCTGGCTAGGTAAATGCTGAGGGGGCATTATACTCAATGATGTTTCTGATAAGGGCCAAATAAAGTGGCATTATGACTTCCGCGGACTTGGATACCATGTCCTTAATTATAAGTTGGACAGCATAGAATGATTTTTTTACTACCTTGGCCATATCTTGGTCAAAGACAATTTTACTGTCAACATATGTTCCAGATCATTTACTAATGGGTCAACACTTTGGGATATCATATCAATGGAGTAATTGGTTTGGGTGGCAGTTTTCCCAAAATGCACGATAAGGCATTTCTTGGCACTGAGCTTTATTCTATGATTTTTGGAACTGGTCATCTGTCTGTACCAAACCCTCTTGTAAGATGTGTGTGCCATGTGAGTAATCTATGATATCTCCAAATTTGTAGACATCTGTGATCTTGGTCAGCCAAAGGCCCTTGACATTAGCCTTTGCCTCAGAGAAGTAGATGCCAAATAGGAGAAGTCCAAGAACAGAGCCGTGAGCTATCCTGCTGGTGAACTGTCTCTTAGTGGAGGAGGTATCACCAATCCTGACTTCCAGGATCCTGTCTGTGAGTGAGCTGGCAATCCAGTCTGTTATGTAGGAGTTTATACCCAGTTTAGTGAGTTTGTCAAGTATATATTTAATTGGGATATTGTATTGAATGCCTTAGCAAGGCCCATGTTGGAGGTATATACCATTTTCCCCTCAGCCATTGCCTTGGTAACATTCTCAAAGAAGTCTCCCATGTTTAGTAGACATGACCTTCCCTTGACAAAGCCATGGATTGGTTCAGGTGTCTGAAAGTTACTTCTGTCTTTGCTGATCATTTCTATGATCATTTTTTCCATGTCTTTGCATATTAGACTAGTTAGACTAATAGGTCTGTAGATTCTGGAGTTGGTTGATGGCCCACCTTTGTTAAGTGGAATAACCATTGCAGTCCTCCATTCTTGTTGTACAAAGCATGTTTTGAAGCTACAGGTTATGTTTCAATCTATTTAGGAGGCATTTTGGGATACTGGGATATTGTTATACCCTACTGAGGATGCATTTTTTGCCTTAATGAGTGCTCCAGGACTTGCTCACTGTTAATAGTTAGGGGGTTATGCTAGTAGGTATTTCATGGGGGGAGGCAGAGGGAGTGAAGGGTGATGTTTGAGCTGAATTTTTCAACAACCAAATTTGCTATGTCACTGTGCTCACTGCAGGGGACATTATTGACCACCAGTTCAGCACACTGGTGTGTGCTGCCTTTGAGGTTTCACACATAGCTGTAGAAAGCCTTGCGGTTGTCCTAAGCCTGTGAGGCTATTCTGACCTCATAATTGGCCTTTTTTGGATGTAATCAGGTCTCCTAGTTTCCTGTTCAGTTTAATTAGAGAGCTCCTGTCATTAGGGGAGTCGATCTTGTTGATTTTAGCCATGATTTTCTTTTTCATTATGCACCCTATTAAAGTTACAATTCCACCAGTGTTATTTGTTTTTACAGCTTGTTTTGGGCTTACTTCTACTAGGTCAGCAGTCTTTATACAGCCGTTTACATGGCTGTATATGGAGTGCCTTCTGTGTTGAGTCTGCATGTCCTCCCCACTGTCGAGTAACATTTAAAGTCATGCAGGTAGGTGTGTGCGTGAACGGCTGGGACCTCTTTGAAGGTTGGGCATTGGACTGGCAACTCAGCATCGTAAAAAATCCACTGCCAATCATTAGCGGACCGGAGTTCTGCCATGGTGACCCCTAACCAGGAAAAGCTGAAAGACATTACTATAGGCTCTCTATGAACAATAGGTTGCTGTGAACTTGAGTTGGGAGGGGCTCCGAGATTTGACAAATTATCTCTTAATAGAATGCAGTTTGCTTTGGAATAGTTCCTAACTGTTGCATGGTTTGCTAGGGTCCCTGAGGGACTCCACTGGTGAAAAAGCTTTGTGGTCTATTCTCACCAATAAAGATGAGGCACTGGAGGGGTGCAGCACTTTCCCATATTGGTGAGTACTAGGTCCAGTATGTTTAAACCTCTGGTGAGTGTGCACACTATCTAATCAAGGGTACTTGTGTTAATAAACTCCAAGAATCATTGTGCCTGCAAGTATGAGGAAGTGTATGTTTCCCAGCATATAGAGGGGTAGTTAAAGTCTGCCATGAAAAGGGTTTAATGGTGAGTGCCTCCAGTAGGCCTAGTCTTGAGCTATGAGATTCTAGGTACTTTAACATGCACATGAATAAATACCAGACCATCTTCCTATTTAACTAATATATATTTATGTTGCTAATGTAGATTGAGATTCCTCCACCTTTTGTTCCTGTCTGTGCAGCTAATGGTCTAAATGTGTGGAAGGGACTGAAGCCTTGCACTGCTGGAGTACTTTCTGTGGATTTAAACCCTGTCTCAGTAACAGCACAGATGTCTATAATCTGCAGACTGAGGACAGCTTGTTAAGGTATGGTGTTTCTTGTTTAAGCTCCTAACATGGAGCAGTAACACCGTTAGGTTTCTATTAGGTTTATTTGCTATGTTGCTTGGCTTGTCAATTTGGTATCACCTAAAAAAAGGTTCTAAGGGGTGGATAAAGTTTTAGCAACTATTCAGGAGTCATGGGGAAACAGGTGAAGACTATCCTTTACAAAGCAATGTAGTTTGCTAACCATGTCTTTTGATGCTGACAAATATTGAATTCCCCTGGAAAGACACCAGAAACTAAGCCAATTATTGAAGTCAGTAATCTTTTGTTTGTACTGCAGTATCATTCTTGGTGAAGGTAGAATAATGCTCAATGCAAAGCACATAGGTTCATAGGTTCATAGGTAGGTACTAGGCTATCGACCCAAGGACCTATGTAAGGCTAGCCAACAAAGTTCCCTAGCTTATGCCACCCAAGAAAGTTATTTTCCTGTGCCACTGTCGAGCAGAGGCACATATCTTTGTGAGACACATATTCAGAGAGATCAATTATGTCTCTTTTCATATAGTCTAGGGAAATACATCTCAGGTCATTATAACCCACATGAACTCTGCTAAAATCATACTAGCATCGGGTGCAGTGACTTTAGCGAGTGCTTAACATGGCAGATCCCAGATCCAGATAAGCATCTATATTTTCATTGATCAGTCTAGTGAGTAGGGCATCTGTGTGTCATACAGTGGAGTCCCCTATGACAACAGTCCTAGGTAATGTGTTGGATTGCTATATGGGCTTTGCTCTTTGGCTCCACTGAATGTTGGCATATGTGTGATGTTTCATGTTGATTATGGTGACAGCTTTAAAAATTGCTGATGTAGGTGTTGCAGTTTAATGGTTTAATATGTCTTTGAGGTTTGGAGAGGATTATTTTTAGTTGCGCAGCAGTATGTCTGAAAGATATAGAGCGTGTGTATGTTCTTAACGACCTTGTTTGTAAGGGAGACTTTTACCTCTAAGGAAGTTGTGTGTGTACATATCTTACATGCTTGGTCAGTTACTTTAAGGATAAAAATGTCTGATTACATGAGGTAATTGCTACATTATCTCAGAATGCTGATATATACCAATCTGGCTACAGAGATATTAAGAAATTTCAAATCCATGTAGTCAGGACATGTTCATAGGTTCATAGGTTGGTACTAGGGTATCGGTCCTACGGCCTATACAAGCCTAGCCATAACAATTCCCTGGCTATTTCTTCCCACAATACTTACTTTTATTAACATTGGGCTACTACAGGGGTCCTCTGAGTTGTGTCTAGGATGAAGGCTAGATTTAGATAGTGCTATGATCTTAGTACAATTTGATGCTCTAACTAGCTGCCCTAAGCTTTGCTCAGGCAAAGCTTTTCTGTGTTACGTCTTAAAGTCCTATGTACTGGCTTTATAGGTTTGCTTCTCTACAGGGTTCTGTTAATATGCCTAATTTATAGCAGACAAAAAAAAAAGCTGAAGACTAACTTCCGTGCCCTCTGCCAATAATCAACTACATTTTAAGCTCTCTGGAGTGTATCCCAACTCAGAGGGATCAGTTCGGTCCTGGAACTTCTTAATGTAAAAGCACAGCAAAAGTAGCTCTCATGTAGAGATCAACACCCAGCTAAGTCCCTTGAAAGCCCTCTGGCTGATGAAAAAAAAATTGCGAAAGATTTCAAAGACAACCAAAAGGCATTCTATAACTATGTCAAGAATCTAAATGGCAATGCTCAGATCTGCTCTGAGCTACAACAGAATGGCATTAAATATACTGATCCCAATGATATTGCCAATATCCTGGCAGATCGATTCAGTGCCAACTTCACCCCCCTCTTACCCCCTAAATGGCCCATCTCAATACTGGAAGATTGCCAAATTCCAGTAATAATGGCCACACAGGTAAAAAACGCACTCTCCAAAGCTAAGAATACAGCATCCATGGGACCAGATGACATCCCAGGCTGTGTACTACATGAACTACAAAATGAACTGGCACCTCACCTAAGTGTCATGTTTAATCATACCCTCACCTCAGGCTTCGTGCCCACTGAGTAGCGCACAGCTACACTTATCACACTCCACAAGGAGGGAGCCACCTTGGATCCCGGCAACTACCGCCCCATCAGTCTAACATGCCTGATCTGCAAGGCTATGGAATGTATTATCATGGAACTTATAAACAAAGATATTGGCGACCTTAAAACACTGGACCCCACCCAGTTTGGGTTCGTGAAGGGTCAATCTTGTCTTCTGAACCTGACTGACTTCTTCTAATCAGTCTCCAGAAACATGAATGAGGGTAAGGCAGTCCACACAGCCTACCTGGACCTCTTCAAGGCGTTCAAACACCATCCCCCACTCCAGAATCATAGATAAACTTACTAAGCTAGGCATTAATCCCTATGTCACTTGATGGGTTGCCAACTGGCTTACTGACAAAACCCACACTGTAAAAGTAGCTGACTCCAAATCCAGCTCCAGACAAGTGACAAGTGGAGTACCTCAGGCTTCAGTTCTGGGACCGCTCTTGTTTGGCATCTACTTCTCTGAAGTACAGGCCAACACTAAGGGACTCTGACTAAAAAAGTTCTCAGATGACTGCAAACTGGGAGCCATTATTGAATCCCCAAATGATGTGGATACTCTACAAATGGGCCTTAAAGAAACAGATGCTTGGTGCCAGAGCCATGGGCTCAAGCTAAATGCCAATAATTGTATATTTATCCTCTTTGGGAAAAAACATGTACCCATGAATTACCACATTGGTGGCAGTGCAGAGTACACTAAACACCAAAAGTGTGATAATAGACTTAGGGACCCAGGTGGACAGTGGTCTCACCTTCAATAAACACATCGCCACAACAGTCAGGAAATCTTTCTATGTGGCACACCTCATCACTAAGGACTTTTCATCCAGAAAAAAGGAGGTCATTGTCCCACTGCATTCATCCATCATTAGACCCATTATAGAATAAAACGCCCTATTTGGTATGTACCTCTCAAGACATCTGCAGCAACTGGAAAGGACACAGAAATACCTCACTAAAAGAATCACAGGCCTAAAGTGGATGCCCTATGCTAACCACCTTAAAAACTCCAGCTATACTTTGTCGCATATCGTCTACTCAGAGGCAATCTCTGCTTAACATACAAGGCCATGTCAAACCCAGAGCTGCTGGACATGCTACACTTAAAAAAATCCCAATCCCTCAGAGCCACATGCTCCAGGGATCTAAACCTTGTATTCACAATAAACAAAACATGCTGGAGGGATAGGTTCCTGACCCAGAGACTCTCCAGACTCTGGAATAGACTGCCCATACATGTCAAGCAGAGTGCCTCCTTGGCCCTCTTCAAAAAGAACCTTGACGATTGGATGGGAGAAAGGAAATTCACCCTGGGGATCATGTCAGCTGCCCTGCTAGACAGGGGTCCAGGGAAGTAAATAGTGTGGGAAGAAATAGCCAGGGAATTGTTATGGCTAGGCTTGTATAGGCCCTAGGGCCGATAGCCTAGTACCAACCTATGAACCTATGAACCATTTCTCAACAACACCAAACTCTTAAACAATCTCTCAAACTCCCTACTACACTTTGCTCTACAGCTATATCACTGTGGTGATATTCTTCCAAACTCTGTACCCAAAGGAATCAATCAACAGCCCTCCACCCCTTCAATTCTACTACCCAATTCTGTAATACCTAATTTTCCATAAAGGCTCCAACCTCCTGCTTCTCAGCTTGAATCTTAGGAGTATAGTCAACAAAGTACATGACCTCCACACTCGTCTAAGTCAATACACTCCCAATATCACAGTACTTACTGAAACATGGCTAAAACCTGATATTAGTGACAATGAAATTCTCCCTCCAAGGTACAACATACATAGTCATGACAGAAAGAACAAACATGGAGGTTGCATAGCCATGATGTACAAACAAAACTTAAAACTACAACTCATCCAACCAAACATTCCTGATTTTGCCAAAGCCAAAATATTATGCACCAAACTCCAAATCAACTCCAACAACTACCTACCTATAATTGCTACCTATATTCCTCCTGACCACAACCCCAACATAGGTTCATAGGTTGGTACTGGGCTATCTGCCTGAAGGCATATATTAGCCCAGCCACGTTGTGCGGTATTCACCACCCCTTTAGTAGTTCCCTAGACCCTTGTACTAGCAGCTATTACCCTTGGCCCCTATCTAGTAGTGCTGTTGGTGTGATCCCAGGTGTGAACTTTCTGTTACCCATCCACTCATCAAGGTTCCTCTTGAAGAGTGATAGTGAGGGGCTCTGTCTTATGTAGAGCGGGACCCTCTTCCATAGTAAGGGAAGTCTAAACAGTTTATCACCCTGTAGAGCTACCAGAGTAATGTCTAACTATGGATCATGTTTAACAAACAACACTAAAAACCTACTTATGCCAACTGATAAGGCCTGGAAAGTATGACATCCCAACAAAAATCAAATTTACCTAGACTACTACAGACAACTTTGGAAACAGGCCAAGTCATATATCAAACTAGACGAAAAAGATACTACACAAAAATTCAACAACAGCACTATAGCAATTCCAGAAAATTTTGGACTGCTATAAATAAACTACTCAAACCAGGTCAACCAACTACACCTACTCCTTCAAAATCTACTAATAACAACAGAATAGCTGCACACTTTGACACATTCTTTATAAATTCCATTTGCTCTCTTTCCAATGCCCCTCCCAATCCATCTCCTTCTGTTCTAACCATACCAAAATATTCTAATGGCAATTTCTCCTTTAAACCAGTTCAAACTTCTACAATCAAAAAACTACTCTCTAAACTCAAATGCATAACCCTAGCAGTAACCAACCTACCAACACAATTCCTAAAACTAGCTGCAGACGTGATTGCCTACTGTATCACTATGCTAATCAACTGCTCTGTCACAGAAAACTACATTCCCTTAATCTGGAAAATATCTTATATTCTCCACTTACACAAATGTGGCAACTCTACAGAATTTTCCAAATATAGACCCATAGCCATCTTATCTCCCCTATCTAAAATCTTAGCAAAGTGCATCCATAGCCAACTTTTAAACTACCTATTGTCTAATAACCCCTTATCTAACACACAGCATGGATTCCGCCCCAATCATAGCACCACAACCACTCACCTACATTTTACCAACACTGTCAGTCAATACAGAAATAATGGAAACATGGTATCCTCCAATTAATTGGACCTATCCAAAGCATTTGATACTGTCTCCCATCAGAAACTTCTTGATGAGCTGTCCACCTTAAATTTTAGACACTCATCACTATCATGGATGCACAGTTACCTAACTGACCATCAAGAAGCTGTCAAATAGCAACAGCAATTCTCATCCCATCTACCTGTTAACATAGGGGTTCCCCAAGGATCAATTTTAGGTCCTCTTCTTTCAGTAATTTCACCAACAGACTACACATATCTTCATCTCGTGCCTCCATAATTCAAAATGCAGATGATTCAATCCTTATCTGTGCTGCCCCTTCCATAAATCAATTTGAAGACATAATACAACAGTCCACTGCTGTTGAATCTTGGTTGTTTGGCTATCAACTAATCCTTCTTAACCCATCCAAGACTAAACTGATCCTCTTTCACCAAATCACATCATGAGATATACTTACTCATTTCTAAATTCATTCATCCAACAACTCTACAAAAACAGCCATTTCACAAGCTAAGTTATAGACAATAACTTGAAATTCTATATCCACATATCTAAGTCAACAAAAAAGGTACACATTCAGCTTGGTTCTCTGTATAGAAAAAAAACTTACCTTACTAACACTATGAGACTAGCAATTGTTAGAACTCATTTAATCCCTACCGTACTATATGCCTGCCCTATTCTCACTAACTCACTAACCTAAATAAAAGAGATCTAGCCAAGCTTGAATCTTGCTACAATAAAATAGCAAAATGTGCCACTAATTCTCCACATAGGTCTCACCACTGCTCCTCCATCCACCAACTTGGCTGGTTAGAACTTCCCAATTTATTACTGTACACTCAACTCTCCACTGTCCATAAAATAATCCACAAACCTGAAAAGACCCCAGCAGTCAAATTTTTTATTCAACCTCATTTCAACACGTGAACTTTTACCCTCAAATAAATCACTATTACTGGTCTCTAAATCCAACAATAACTCTGTTGACTCCCTCTACACTAACGCCATCTGTAAAATATGGAATATACCACAATACATTATAACTACTGCTGACCCATTACAGTTCAAAAAACTAAATAGAATCCATCTCAATATCAACTGGCACTGTCCTTGTACTGGTCCAAGTTAACCCTACTCTCCCATCCTCCAACACAATCACGTACATGTCTGCTAATATACTTCTCAACCTAGATTATTGCACTATGTTACTTACTATCCTACCTAGAGTATTACACCATGTTACTCACTATCCTACCTAGATTGTTACACTTCACTATCCTACTTAGATTATTATACTATGTTACTTCCTATCCTGCCAAGATTATTACACTTATGTTACTTATTATTCTACCTAGATTATTACACCATGTTACTTACTATCCTACCTATATTATTGCACTTATGCTACTTACTATTCTGCCTAGATTATTACACTATGTTACTTACTATCTTACCTAGATTATTAAATTTATGTTACTCACTAATCTACCTATATTATTACACCATGTTACTTACTATCCTACCTATATTATCACACTTATGTTACTTACTATTCTGCCTAGATTATTATAATATGTTACTTACTATCTTACCTAGATTATTACACTATGTTACTTACTATCCTACCTAGATTATTACACTATGCTACTTACTATCCTACCTAGATTATTACATTATGTTACTTACTATCATACCTAGATTATTACATTTATGTTACTCACTAGTCTACCTAGATTATTACACCATGTTACTTACTATCCTACCTTGATTATTGCACTATGTTACTTACTATCCTACCTAGATTATTACACTATATTACTTACTATCCTACCTATGTTATTACACTTATGTTACTTACTATTCTGCCTAGATTATTAGAATATGATACTTACTATTATACCTAGATTATTACACTATGTTACTTACTATCCTACCTATATTATTACACTTATGTTACTTACTATTCTGCCTAGATTAATACTGTATGTTACTTACTATCCTATATAGATTATTACACTATGTTACTTACTATCATACCTAGATTATTACATTTATGTTACTCACTAGTCTACCTAGATTATTACACCATGTTACTTACTATCCTACCATTATTATTACACTTATGATATTTACTATTCTGCCTAGATTATTACACTATGTTACATACTATCATACCTAGATTATTACATTTATGTTACTTACTATCCTACCTAGATTATTACAATATGTTACTTACTATCCTACCTAGATTATTACACATATGTTACTTACTATTCTGCCTAGATTATTACACTATGTTACTTATTACCCTAACTAGATTATTACACTATGTTACTTACTATCCTATCTAGATTATTACACCATGTTACTTAATATCCTACCTAGATTATTACACTATGTTACTTACTATGCTACCTACATTATTACACTATGTTACTTACTATTCTACCTAGATTTTTACAATATGTTACTTACTATCCTACCTAGATTATTACATTTATGTTACTTACTAGCCTACTTTTCTAATCACAATACTGAAATGTTTTCTGTCTTCTAGTTAATGTTCTATGAATTCCACATAGTGCATTGTTTCCAAATATTTATTTAGTTGACTTTCTACCAACTTGCACATATTTAGCTCAGTTCTAATCTGTGTAATTCAGGTTATTTTTGTGGTATTTGTAAATAGCTTGTTCATTGTATTTAATTGTCTCCAGAGCTTTTCTCCCTTTGGACTCCACTAAGAAAGGTCTCTTACCCAGTCGGACTATCCCAGTAAACAAATGCTAAAACAAATAAATAGACAAACAAACAAACACGCAAACAAATAAATAAATAAATAAAATAAATACTCATTTTTTGCCATTTTGTTTTAGTCCATGGCTGTGACACCAATTATTTGTGTCAGCCATTCTTAGACAGCATTAGTGTCAGGCAGGGTGGTGTGTGTGTGTGTGTGTGTGTGTGTGTGTGTGTGTGTGTGTGTGTGTGTGTGCGTGTGCGTGTGTGCGTGTGTGTGTGTGTGTGTGTGTGTGTGTGTGTGTGTGTGTATTCTATGACTGCTCTTAATTTGCAGTTGTCTGCAGATTTGGTCAGCTTGAGGCACTTGATATTGGTCTTGGGCTTCAGTGAAGTACATACTACAAAGGAGTAGTCTCAGGACTGACCCCTGAGTGACTGCTCTGGTGCCTGGCCTCTTTGTAGAGGTGGACTCCACCATTCTAACTTCCTGGGTCCTGTCTGTGAGCCAGCTAGCTATTCATTGGGTGACATAAGGGTTTATACCCAACCTCTTGAGTCTGTCAACAATGCTCAAGTGAGGTACTGTGTCAAATACCTTAGCCAGGTCAAGGCAGACAATATGAACAATTTCACCCTTGTCCATCACTTTGGTATTAAAGAAAGTCCATTGGGTTGAGTAGGTATGATGTCCCCTTGACAAAACCAAACTGAGTTGGTTCCATTGTCTGAAGGTTTCCTATATCATTATTGATCATTTACATGATATTTTTTCCCATGGCTTTGCATATAAGACTAATTAGACTTATGAGCCTGTAGTTTCCAGTTTTTGCAAATGGCCCACCTTTATACAGACAGCTGATGATTGCTGTTCCCCATTAGTAAGACATGATGCCTTTTTGGAAACTATGGCTAAATAGTGATTCAAGAGGGCCTGATAGGTCATGTTTGATGGTATTGAAAAGTTAGCCTGGGATATTGTTGGGTCCCATCATTGCAATGTTCTTGGCCTTAGAGAGAGTATTGAGAATCTATTACCTAGTGATAAAAGGGAGAGTTATATTTCATAGCATTTCCTGAGGGTAGACTGAGGGGTAGTTAGAGCTAAATTTGTCTGCCAGTAGGTTTGCTATAACTTCTTGATTTTTAATTTCTCCAAAATATTTGGGTTTCTAATATGTTGATGGGAATGGACTTCATTCCTAAGTCAAAGTATGATAAAATTCCATTAAATTAGTATTGTTTCAGTCTTTGATATTAGCCAAAAGTGCTCTTTGCAGTACCCACAATGTGCCCAGACCTGACTCCTTCTTCAATTCATGCAGAGTTACATGTATCAGTAACATGTCTAAATTCAACTGTAAATTCTCTTTTTTATGAGACCCATTGCTCCTACTACTATTGGAACTATCTGGGCATCCTTCTTCCACAATGTGCTCATTTCTGCCTTTTTATTATGCATATTATTCCATTTTTATATGCTGTAAAATACCCTTGCAATAGATTTTATGTGGGAGAAAGCAAGAGGCCCTTTAAAGTAAGATTGTTAGAACATATATAAGATATTATTAAAGATAAAAAAGAAGGTTCTATAGCTGAACATTTTAATACATTTCATAGGCGGAGGTTGCAGGTTTACAGGGTACAGTGTTAGAAAAGGTGGATGTTGCTCAGTATGACAATGTGCCTATAAAGAACAAATTGTTGTCTAAGGAATCTGTATACATTTTAAAATTGAATACTTTAGCCCCTAAGGAGTTAAATTTAGAATGTAGCTGGCGATTTTTTATTTAATTGTTTAATTAAGTGTTAACTGTTTTATTGGTATATGTATATAAGGCAGGCATTTTTTGCAATGTTTTACTCCTCGAAGGCTTTCTGCCGCGACATTAGAGAAGTGTTTCTGGTTACTGTCTGGTCATTTTTTTGTTTTTTACCATATTCAGTGTTTGGTAGTGTTTTTGCTATAACTTCTTGCTTTTTAATTTCTCCAAGACATTTGGGTTTCTAATATCATGATGGGAATGGACCTCATTCCTAACTCAAAGTATGATAAATGTTCAGGAAATTGGTATTGTTTCAATTTTTGATATTAGCCAAAAGAGTTCTTTTTTTAGCAACCACAATGTGCCCAGAACTGACTCCTTCTGCAATTTGGACCGAGTTACATGTCTGTAACATATCTAAACTCAACCATAAATTCTCATTTTATGAGACCCATTGCTCCTCCTACTACTATTGGAACTATCTAGGTATCCTTCTTGTACAGTGTCCTCATTTCTGCCTGCAAATCCTGTATTTTATAACTTTGTGTCACTCTACACATAAGACACTGTAATCACTGGGTGTAGCAATTTCAGTTGTAATGCTACTTCTGTCTTCTTTTCCTGGACTACTATATCTGTTTTTTCTCGAATCTATTTTTTCAACTGTTGGTAATGGGTGATCCCATGTGATATAAACTTCATCATTTTCTATAATGCTTTCTAGGTCATGTTTCCAATGCCTCCGAGCTACGTCAATATTATAATGTTTGCACAACTCTAATGCAACAGTCTTACCACATTATTATGCTTTTCAGCATACAGGCCTTCTGCCATTAGTGTATCACACCCAGCAACAAGGTGTGTGACTATTTCCAATTCTGTTTTACAAAAACCTGCATTTATCTGTTTCTCTAACATTTTCAATGGACTTTATAAACTGCCATGTATGTAGTTCTTGATCTTGGGCCTCCAATATTAACCTTTCATCTTCTGGTTTAAATTCACCTCTCCTTAACCATTCCTGTAATAGATTCTGATCAACATTATGTTTTTCCAGGGGTTTTCTGTACTTGCAGCTATATTTAAGCATTTTCCACATTTCTCGCCTTGTCCTTTGATTCTTCACATTATATTCTTTTTTTTGTTTTTTAGTATATTGAGTTTCTGCCTGATTTTTGTCTACTCCTGGTTTTAATTCTATTCCTACTTGACACTAATATGCGTCTGTTAAACTAAGCACTGAAGTCATCTTAGACTTCTCCTCATGTTTTAAAACTCTCTCAATGTTTGGATCTTGTGAGGTCAGCAGGTATGTATGTAGTCCTATGACTGCTGTTCTATATATGTAATCAATTTCAAAGAGGTCCATCCCTCCTTCATAATGGGGAATATATATTCTTGGTATACACTGATTTTTATAAATCATTTCATATACGTAAAGCATTTTTCTTGTTTTCCTGTCCAAATGATCCAATACCTTTTGACCCAGTCAATTGCCCCAAAACTGTAAGTTAGAACGGGAAGAACAAATTGGTTACTAAGTTTTATTCACAATTGTTCATATTTTGTTGATCCTTTGTAATTTCACCTATATGAATACACTCCCTCTTGCTCAAATTCTTTTATATCGCAAAGTACAATTACTTTGAAATGTTACTGAGTTTTGGGCAAGAGAGATCCAGTTTATTTGCATTGTGCAGTTATTTGCTATTTCTTATACTGATAAGAGGTGATTTCTTGCAAAACAATATTAAAAGAGTATTACAGTGCCCAAGAGTTTATTTCACTCGCATTGTACAGTTATTTGTGATGTTTCTTAAAATGATGATAAATAACTTTAGCATTTAGCCTTCCAAACAATATTACAAAATGATAAAGGGCTTGAGGAGTTTATTTCACAAAGTCCAATCATTCAAAGTGTTTGTCCATTAGCATAATTTCAAAAAGCTCAAAAGAGATAAAATTGAGAAGCACAAAGATTTTGGACAAAGGTACAAATACTAGCATAACTTTCTAGCATATGTGCATGTGTGTACGTCTGTGCTTATTTGCAAAACCCTTCACTGGTATGTGTTAATATGGCAGATGGATTTTGAAAACCCCTACCACTTGTATTTAATCAGAATATTGCAGAAAATTGGAGAATATTTGAGCAAGAGTGCAATATTTTTATACAAGCAGCTTATGCAGATAGAGATGCATACACCATGGCATTCATTTTGCTAGACCTAGCTGGGTTAGAGGCTATAGAAAGAGAGCGCTCATTTATGTATGCACCTGCAGTACATGAAGGAGAAGGTGAAAACCGTCATATAGTTGTATAAGCTGAATCAAGGGAAGACCGAATGTCTGAAGTGCAAGTTCAGAGAAATGTGTAACCTCCAGACAAATATTACATTAGAGAGGCATTTGTTTCACATGAGACATCAGAAGCCAGGGGAGACATTTACAGCTTATATAACTGACCTGAAAAACAGAGCTAAAATGTGTCAGTCTGGTGACTTCAGAGATGAGTTGATAAAGGACAGGCTTGTGTGTGATATTAACAGTGCTGCTGTGAGAAAGATTTTACTTTTTGACAGTGATTTAATGATGAACAAAGCCAAAGAGATTTCTCAAATCCATGAAGTGACAGAAAAACACATGATCATGCTTGCAAGTGACAAAAGCATGGGTTCAGTTGACTCCAGAGCAAATGTAGATAGCATGCAACACGTGGCAAAGAGAAGCAGGTCCAAGCATGTGGCAGCTACAAGTTTTCCAGTAAGTTCTAAGAAGGAAGTATGCTCTAGCGCAGTGCAGTACAAGCAAGAATCAGCAAAACCCAAGTCTAGCTTTATTGTTAATGGTCACAATTGTGGTGCAAATCATAAGAGAAGTGCTTAGCATTTGGTCACCAATGTCACAAGTGTAAACAATGGAACCAGTTCCAAAAAAGTTTTGCAAATCAAGTAAGCCTCACACAATTGTAAAGAAATGTCACACAAAAAAGTAAGTTGATCAAGTAGAGCCAATGTAGACAGCTTTCTATGTGGATGGTGTGTCATTACCTGATGAAAGAGCTGATGCAGTGAATTTATTAACAAGGAGATAAGTGTTTTTTACTGTCCAGATTAATGGAAGATCCACAGAGCATAAAGTAGACACTGGTTCAAAGTGTAATGTTGTATCAGCACACATTTGTTAAAGTGAGAACTAACGAACAGTTCAATGTAACTAGTAGTGTGAGACTTGCTGCTTGTGGAGGTGAAGAAATTCAAACCGAAGGTTCAGTGATGCTTTCATGTTATTTGGCCGAGAAATGCTACAACTTGTTATTCTATGTAGTCCGAAGATGAGTGCAAACTTTATTGGGTCTCAGAGATAGTATGAGAAATTAATCTGCTTTCTTTTGCTAAAGATGTTCATCATGTAAGTGCATTTCCAAGTTCTAATTTTTCTGAAGCCATTTTCTCAGAGTATGCTGATGTTTTCAATGACAAGTTAGGTGAGCTTCCAGTTGTGTACTCCATGAAGTTAGACTCAGAGGTCACTCCAGTAGTCGGACCAGCAAGAAGAGTTCTGATAGCAATGCAGGATAAAGTTACGGCACAGTTGGATCAAATAGTACAGTAAGGTGTGGTTTGTCCAGTCACAGAACCAACTGAGTGGGTGTCATCCATGGTAGCAGCTCACAAAAAAGGCTCAGACAAAATTAGAATATGTATTGACCTAAGATATCAGAACAAAACATTAAAGAGACTGTATCATCCAAAGCATACAGTCGAAGAGGTTGCAGCTTTAATACCAGTTTCCACTCTTTTCTCAGTTTTGGATGCAAAGAGTTCAGTTTTGCATGTGATGCTTCATCATAAATTTTCATTTCTAACTACTTTTGCTACTCCATTTGGAATAAATTCTGCTAGTGATGTCTTCCAGCGTAAAATATAGCAATTTTGGGAGGTTATCCTTGTGCCGTAATAGTAGACTATCATTGATTGGAGGAAATGGTGAAGCAGAGCATGATAGAAACCTCAAGAAAGAGAGCACTTGAAGTAAACTTGAAGTTTAATCCTCTAAAGTGCAAATTCAGGCTTCCACAACTTATTGCAGGCTTGAGACCAGACCTGACCAATCAAACAGGTGTTCTTGAGATGTCAGCACCAGATAATGTACAAGCTCTACAGCGTTTTCTGGACACGGTCAACTATTTAGACAAGTTTATACAAGACTTCAGTGAGTTGACAGTTCCTTTAAGAGAGCTAACATGCAAAAATGTTGTATGGTCAAGGCTGGAACAGCACCAGAAGGCATTTGACATCCTTAAGCAGAAAATTGCCACCCCACCTCTGTTAAGATACTATGATGTGAACAAAGCAGCTATGCTTTCCTGTGAAGCTTCAAACTTTGGTCTTAGTGCAGTTATACTTCAAAAGAGCAGACAAGCAGCCTCTGCATCTAGAACACCAACTCAAACTGAGATGCAGTATGCTCAGATTGAGAAGGAGCTTTTGGCAATAGTATTTGCATTTTCCATGTTTCATGATTATATTTATGGCTGAGCTATTCAGACTGAAACTGACCATCAACATCTAGTTGCTATTCTAAAGAAGCCTATGCATTCAACTCCAGCAAGATTACAAAGAATGATGCTCAACTTGCCAAAGTACAATTTCAAAATGGTCTACATGAAAGGTAAATTGCTTTACCTGGCTGATACCTTATCCAGATTGCCCAGAAATACAACAGAACAACTTGACACAGAGAATTTTGACTTTGATGTGATGTCAGTGCATAATTTTTCTACCAATTGACTTGATGAGTTGAGAGATCACACTTAGACTGATCCAATTTTGCAAAAGCTCAATCATTACATAAATGTTGGATGGCTGTCAAAGCAATGTAGTGTACCACCTGAAGTGCAAACCTATTTTCCTTACAGAGATGAATTGTTGAGGAAGATGGCAATATTTTCAAAGGTCCTAAAATTGTTGTTCCTACTTCCTTACAATAAAAGTATATTCAGATTATGGATCGTGGTCACCCAGGTTCCACATCCACTAAGAGAAGAGCGAGAGAATTATTATTTTGGCCTTCATTACCAAAAGACATTGATAAAGTACTTTCTTCTTGTTCGGTATGCAATAGTACTAGACCGCATTTGCAAAGAGAGCCAATTCAGCTAAGTCCATTTCCTGAATTACTTTGGTCAACAGTTGCAGCTGATATCTTTGAGTGGCACAGTCAACACTACTTGGTTTTGGTAGACTCTTATTCAAATTAGTTTGAGATTGATCTACTACCTAACCTAACTTCCACTGCTGTTATCACTAAGCTGAAATGTCATTTCTCAGTTCATGGTAGTCCACATAAAGTTATTTCTGACAATGGTACTCAATTTACTAGCCAGTTGTTTCAGAAATGTGCAAGAGAATGATACTTTGTACATGTCACTAGTAGTCCCGAATATCCTCAGTCAAATGGTCTAGCTGAACATGCAATGCAAAGTGCAAAGCAACTACTTGAAAGGTCAAAGCATGATAATACCGATATGTTCTTGAATTTGTTTAATCTCAGAAACATATCTAGTAATGATATTCTTAGATCACCTGCTCAGAGTCTACTATCCATTATGTCCAGTTTCTTGAAGCCTAAATCTAAGAACAATAAAACCATCAAGGCTCAATTGATTAAGAAATGTAGTATCTAGAAATCTAGTTATGACTGATCGAGCAGATTACTTTATCCATTGATGGAAGAAGAGACAGTACAAATCCAGACAAGGAATGTTTTTGATCAAATTGGACAGATTAAAGGCATCTGTGCCATGCCAAGATCCTACTTGGTAGATTTAGAAGGTGTAGAATATAGGAGGAAACAGAAACATCTTCTTCCTGTATCAAAATCATCACCATCAAAACACTGTTTCTGTGATGCAGACTTCAAATCTAATCTAATCATACTGTTCCCATGCCAAAATGTGTTCAAAATTCTGATTCCATTCCAGAAGATGTTCCGAAAATTCCACAGGTCAAACATTTTGCAGAGACATTTCCAGTTGCTAAATCTAATTCCCAGTTTTATGTTACATGATATGGGCAAGTATCAAAGCTTAGTGTAAAATAACGCAGCAACGTGAACTTGACTGTATATATATATATATATATATATATATATATATATATATATATATATATATATATATGTGTGTGTGTGTGTGTGTGTGTGTGTGTGTTCCTAGTATTGTATAATGCATGACAGTGATCTGTGCATGCTAAATAGACTCTTAGCATTGTATGATCTATTTCTCAAAGAGAGAGGATGTAGATCAGCGTACAAGTGATGTGTGCTGTAGCTTTAAGAAGCATGTCAAGGCTGTACATGCATGTATAAATCCCAGACACATGCACTCCCTAGTGCCATTTTGTAGGAGCAGCCAGAGAGAACATGCATGATCGCAGTTGCTAATTTGTATATTTTACTTAAGTTAAAGTCAAGAAACTTCTATAGTGATGTGTTTGTATAAAATAAAGCTGCTTGAAAAGAACCCACAAAGACTCTTCTATTGTGTCCAAAGTAGGAGAGTGACAGAAGATGAGAAGTCTTTACACTTTGTTTTTTTTCTGGGAGCTAAATTGCAACCATGACCTCATCTATTAAGTAGATGGCTTAATGGGTTAAGGGCAAGGCAAAAGAGCAGTGGTGTCAAAGAGTCACCCTGGAGTATCCACCTTTGAATTTTTATTCCTGGAATAATAATTTGTCCTTTCTCATGGCTTAGCTGCAAAGTGGTTTGCCATTGTGTGATGGTCACTATAATGTAATTGATCAATGTAAGGTGTATCTTTTATAAGGACTCTGTCATTCATGAATGTGGGATACTGTCAAATGCTTTTTTTTGCAGTCTATCCATGCCATACTTAGAGTCTTCCCTTCTTTTACAATTTTCCATTATGACTAAAGGTATCACTGCTCAATGCTAGGATTCTAAACAAAAAACTCCACTCCCTAGAAGCTTTCTTCACCCTAGAGAATGCTGATGTCTGTGTGGTCACTGAGACATAGTTTAAAGCCACAGAGAGCACACCAACAGTGCAAGGTTATAATGTTTTCCACACATTTAGACCAGCTACTACACAGACAGGGACTAATGGTGGAAGAATCTATATTTACATCAGAAATAAATATACTTCAAGGCTGGCCATACAGAACAATTCACTTGATCTGCTCCATGTTCAAATATTCATAGGAAAAATCCAATATCACTTCCTTGCCAGCTACAGGTCCCCCTCTATGACCCAGGAAACCCATACCATGTATTTAAACTTATTAGAAACACTAACCATCCAACCCAATACCATATTTATGGGCAACTTTAATTGCCCCACTATTAGCTGGGAATCTGATAAAACAAATGTGCAGGCACAGAGTTACCTGGAGTTGTAAACACAAGCTCTCTGAACCAGATAGTCAATACAGATCTGGTCCTCACTAATATGGGAGACTGCTACACATACTCTACTGTAATGTCTTACTTGGTTAGGTCAGACCACAAAATGGTTTCCTTTGAAGTAAAAATAAAACCTGGACCCCCAGCTAAACTTGGAATTTTCAGGAACTATTCTAAGGCTAACCTCCTGATATTAAGTTATAACCTGGCAAAATTTCAAGCCCCCATAAAGCCAGAAAAAACTGCTGCCTATGCATTACCTTTCACCAAAACCTTGTACAAACATGTTAATAGCTGCATAGAGGCAGCTGTACCCACCAGGAAGAAGTACAGAATTAATTCAAAAAACAAACCACCCTGGTGGAATCATAAAATCAATAAACTGTATAACAGAAGGAAGAACATCATGGCAAAAATTACGAGGTGCAGCACCCAGCAGGATAAAAGCATGCTCATCAAACTAAACAAACATCTCAGAGGACAAATAAAGGTTACCAAAGTCAAATTTGAGGTGAATCTGGCCTCCCAGGCCAAGGACAAACACAAGGCATTCTTTAGCTATGTTCGCAATCTCAGAGGCAATACACAATTGTGTGCAGAGCTCATTGTAAATGGAGCCACCTATACTGAGCCAGAAGATATAGAAAACCTACTGGCCAATAAATTCAGCTCCAGCTTTACCTCTGTCTCCCTCTCAACCTTCCCTCAGGAAATACCATATAATATAACCCCCCCCTTGCTTTCACTAAGGAACAGGTCTTTAATGCTCTCGTTAAGGCAAATAACTGCATCAATGGGCCCAGACAATATCCCAGGATGCCTTCTAAATAGCATGAAACATGACCTATCAGGGCCTCTGGGATTGCTATTTAACTATAGCCTCCAAACATGCTTCATGGCACATGAATGGAGAACAGAAACAGTCATCCCTCTGCACAAAGGTGGGCCATTTACAGACCCTGGAAACTACAGACCCATAAGTCTCACTCGCCTTATGTGTAAAGCCATGGAAAGAATTATCATGAAAAAGATCAATAGTGATATAGTAAACCTCCAGGCACTGGGATCAACCCAGTTTGGTTTTTTCAAGGACAAATCATGCCTACTCAACCTGGTGGACTTCTTTGAGAAGGTCACCAAAGCAATGGATGAGGGGAAAATGGTTCACACTGGCTACCTTGTCCTGGCCAAGGCATTTGACACAGTTCCAAACTCGCACATTGTTGAGAAACTCAAAAAGTTAGGTACAGACTCATATTTTACCCGGGGGATAGACAACTGTCTCACAGACAGCACCCAGGAAGCTAGAATTGGGGAGTCCACCTCTACAAAGAGGCCAGTCACAAGTGGAGTCCCTCAGGGACCAGTCCTTGGACCACTCCTTTTTGGCATTTACTTCTTTGAGGTGAAGCCCAATGTCAGTGGTCTCTAGCTGACTAAATTTGCAGATAATTGCAAATTAGGAGCTGTATTTGAATCCCACACTGACACAAATGTTCTCCAGAAGGGGATGACATAGACACACAACTGGTGTCAGAGCCATGGATTAAAACTAAATGCCAGGAAATGCATAATAGTATCCTCCAGGAAGTCATCCACCCCTGATAACTATCATACTGACAACACACCCCTTAGAGCTGACCCAGTAGTCAAGGACTTAGGAACACACATAGATAGTAATCTAGCCTTTGACCATCACAAATCTACAGTAATGATGAAATCTTTCTATGTTGCACAACTTATAAACAAAGATATGGCATCTAAGTCCAAGGAGATCATTGTTCCACTGTATATGGCATTCATCAAACCTGTCATTGAGTGCAATGCCTCCTTTGGTATGTACCCAACCAGGCATATCCAACAATTGGAATGTCCACAAAAGTTATTCACTAAAAGAATACAGGGCTTAAGTAAAATGTCCTGTGAAGACCACCTCGAAGCTATATCTCTGTATTTTGTCTCCTACAGGATTTTGAGGGGAGACGTATGCCTGAGATACAAGGCATTAACAGACCCCACTCTGATGAACCTCCTGCACATCCACAAAACAAACAGCACCAGAATTACCCATTCGGAAGTCATAAACCTTGCCTGTGATATAAGTAAGACCTACTGGAGAGACAGGTATGTATCCCAGAGATTACTCGATCTCTGGAACAGGCTTCCTGCACATGTGAAGCAGAGTTCCTCCCTAACCCAATTCAAGTGCAACCTGGACAATTGGATGGGGAACAGGAAATTCATCCCTAGTCTGGCACCTATGTCTCTAATGGACACAGGCAACCTGTAAATAGATCATCTTTCAGGCCCTAGCTTGTAAATGTTTCATCTCCCATTCCCCTGCTTACACTTATCAAGGGTATCAGAACTTGTCAGATATTTGGGATGTATGGCTAGGTTTAAAAAGGCCCCTGTGGTCATTAGCCTAGTAAACACCTCAATTCCACTGTATGGTTTATACATTGTTGGAAGGCAATTTATTGGTCTACTGTTTATAGTTTGCAGTTTCACTGTTTTGTGTTGTATGCGAGTGTTGTTTGAGTTTTAATTTTTTTTTTGACAGACTGAATTGTTGATCATAGGGGTTCGACTATATGGGTTTTGACAATCTGGCCATTTGATGGTTTGACATAGATCTTGTTTTTCCTTTTGTTAATGAGGTTGGTGTCGGGAACAGTTGGCATAATGGCTAAGGTCTTTGCCTTCCATGCACAAGGTACAAGTTTGATCCTGACCTGTGACCAATGCCTGTTTGGAGGTTGCATTTTCTCCCTGTGTCTCTATGGGGTTCCTCTCACCTCTGAAAATCATACTGAATGTTTACATCTCAGTCTCACCAATGAATAGGGCTGTGGGCAGCAGCACAGACTCTACATGGTGCCCTATAGGGGGAAGAGTTGTACAGATCAAACACTTTGGGGAATCTACTGTGGTGTGCAGTATCCTTAAGATAGGAAAACACAGATCACAGACTGTTTGCTGTGTCAGGGCTAAACACCAGATGGTGTAAAATATGGCTCTAGGTGATTTTGTCATGTTGACTAATGTTGCCAAATGGGCATGGGTAGTTACCGGTGATAATTGGGTTGAGGACCCGACCTGTGCCAGAGACCCATGCTATTGGTGGGAAGGGTATGTGCCCCTATTCAGTGTCTGCCTGCCAGAAACCCCAGCACCCCTGGGTCAATAAGTTACTACTAGCCAACTTGTGTCTAGATGCCCAGGTACTTGGTCCTGCTCTGTAGAGTGAGAACCCGACATTAAACCAATCAACCTGGCAAACATGAATTAAGAATTGCTACACTTAGTTTCACTGACGGGATGCAGCTTGGAAGTGGATGACATGATACAGAAGAGGATGGACAAAATGGAAGGGTAGTGCAGCAAAGCCACTTGGCTTGGGATCCAGAGTCTACTAATCAGGAGGGGGACAGGCTAGAAATGGTGTGAGAAATGTGGTGGGAGAGAGCTGTGGTGCGCAGTATCCTTCTCACCTTCTCAGGTGAGAGAGAGCCTTCAAAAGGCAGTGAGGGATATCATTAGAATTAGTGACAGATTCATGCAAACTCCACTGTAATGATAGGACAGCATCAGTAGTATCAGCATATACCTCACAACAGGGTTGCGATAGTGAAAAAAGAAAAGAGTGCATTCAGACAGCAGTTGCAGGACCTACTAGATAAAGCAAGAAAAAATGAATTGGTGTTGATAGTGAGTGACTTGAATGCACATATCAGGACAGACAGAACAGGATATGAAGACTGCCTGGGTCCACGTTGGGCGGGAGCAGCAAAAGGAATAAAAACAGAGAGGCCATTCTAGACTTCTGTCAAGCAAGAGAGGTAGACTTCCCCCTAGCAAGGGGGAAGAATCAATGACTGCAAAATCATCCCCAGTGAAACAGTCAACCCACAGCATAAATCACTGGTTACCACAATCAGCTGCAAGCAGTGGTCAGAGAAGGCTCTAAGCAGATATGTGGCTGAGTGAGGTATGGAAATAAGGTACATAAAGAAAGCTGGTGGTGGAATGCAGAAGTCATCAAAAGAAAGAAGGAGTGCAGGAAAAAGTAGGAGATAGAAAAGATGGACCAAGCTAAGGAGGAATACTGGTTGGCTAACAAAGAAGCTAAGAAAGTAGTTGCAATAGCAGAAAATAGGGAATCAGAGGCACTCTACTAAGTTCTGGAAAGTGACTCAGTAGGTGTCACAAAGAAACTATATCAGGTAGGTTGCAAGGCAAAGACAGAAAGATAAAGAAGATAGTCAGACACCCTTCATAAAGGATGCCAACAACAACCTGCTCACCAGTCCACAGGACATCAAAGGCAGATGGAAGGAGTATTTCCAGCTTCTGAATGAAGAAAACCCCACAAAAGCTGTACTACCCCAGAAGCCTATGATGAGAGAAGAAGAGGAGCCCATCCTAGAAGAATTAAGAATAGCACTAAGGAAAATGAAGTCAGGGAAAGTAGCAGGCTCAGATTAGGTCACAGCAGATATGATAAAGATGCTGGATGAGATAGTGGAGCAATAGCTCCTGAGGGTATTCATAGCAGTCTGGAGAAAAAGGTGTATCCCAGATGACTGGAGAATAAGCATACTAGTGCCAGTGTAGAACAACAAAATAGGGACATCCACAACAGTTGGCAGTACAGAGAAATCAAACTCCTATCACATTGCATGAAACTTAAACAGATATGCAGAATAGTAGAATGTAAGATAGGAGATGAGCAGTTCAGATTCAGATCAGAATGTGGCACAACTGACCCGGTGTTTGCATTGAGGCAGATAGTTGAGAAGAACCACCACATTACTGCCCAGATCAGCTTTCTTGGAACATTTTCATTTGATTTCTCCAAGTCTAGGAATGACCAGTTGGACTCTTTCCTCATCTTTAGCTTCTTTTCAACTATCTGTCTCAATGGGGCACAACTGACCTGATGTTTGCATTGAGACAGATAGTTGAGAAGAAGTTAAGGATGAGGACAGAGTCCAACTAGGCAATCCTAGACTTGGAGAAATCAAATGAAAAGTTCCCAAGAAAGCTGATCTGGGCAGTAATGTTGTGGTTCAAAGTCCCAGAAACACTGGTAGAATTAGTGGAGGCTATCTACAAGGGGTCTATATTATGACTTCGAAATTCATAAACATTGAATGTTATAATATCGAACCCCAAACACCTAAATCTGAAAACATCGAACAGTCAGAATAGCGAATTTTTTCCCAGGGAAAAAAATCGCTATTCCGAGAAACATACATACAACACAAACACACACAAAAAACAGCAATCCACACACATACACTTAAAATCCTACACCTAAACCTAAACTAAACTTTACATACACTATTACCTATCCACTTACCTTAACCCAACCCTAACCCTAAGGTGCATCACTATCGCACACTCACCTCACCAGCGCCCTAATCCTAACTCACCTAACCCACCCCCTAACTCTAACCTACACAAACCCACACACTTACCTGACCCTTGCCCTAACCCTAACTCACCTAACCCTCCCCCTAACCCTAACCTACACACAATCGCACACTTACCTGACCCGCTCCCTAACCCTAACTCACCTAACCCGCCCCCTAACCCTAACCTACACCCAATCGCACACTTACCTGAACCCGACCTGTAACGTTCCAACATATCGAATGCTGAAAACAGTGAAGCCACAGCAACGGCCCACCAAATTCTTTTCCTGGGAAAGAATTTGGCATCCTACACCTTCGCTGTTTACAGCGTTCGACATTACGGGTTCGATATTATAACATTCAATGTTTATAAAATTCGATTTTATACTATAGATCCATGTACAAGGACCCAATGGCTCAAGTACGAACAGTGTTTGGCCTGACAAAGGGGTTCCCAGTGGGAGTGCATTTACACCAGGATTCAACTCTGAGCCAACTGCTGTTCAATACTAGTGATGGACTACATTAGCAAACAGGTTGGATGGGACAGATCAACAAAGCTGCT
>NC_056726.1:1651602092-1651652092 GCF_019279795.1 Protopterus annectens
CACCTGGTCAAACATAATGTCTTTTTGTAAAGTTACTTCTTCAAGGTTTCAGGCTGGTTCGAATACAATAGCAGATTCAGTCTTCTAATACACTTCTTTGTTCCCCTGTAACACTTTCTCAACAGCTGCGTGTTATCTAGTAACACATACACAAGGCCAATCATCCCAGCAGGAAAGAGCAGAAGATTTTCATTATTTCACATATTTAATTTCCTGACCCAGCAGATAATCATTTGTGAAAAGCATAAACATTAGAACTTGCTTGAGCTAGCAGCTGCCAGGGTCAGAGGCCAACTTGCAACAAGGCATACTGCAGTTTCAAAAACTTCTTGCAATTACACATAAATTCATCTCTTGGTTATATCATTAATAGAATAAAATGCATTACATACTACTTTGCTTTTAAAACTAGCACTTCACATATATTCAAATACATATTTCTCTAACATTTTCCCTCCTATTAATACTTTTTATTCTATTTTGAAGTATGCATAATGTCATTTCATCTCCTAACCTCTTCCACTAAGGATTTTCAGCTAGGTGAGTCATTTGATCTATACTTCAGAAAAAGTTTCGTCTGAGATCAATTTTTCAATCTCAATATCTTGGTACAAAGTTTCAGTAACAGATACATGAATAAAATCTTTGATTAATCTTTTCATGCAGGGAATTCCACAACAAATTAGTTACATGAAAAAAACCAGGAAACTAGTAAAAAACAAACTGCACACAAAGTCACAAAGTCACAAACTGTAGCAAGCACCAAAACAGTTGTCAACATCCAAATCCACGAATGAATGAAGGTTGACACAAACACTTTAATTAGAGTTGAAGCGCTTTTCGTCTACTAACATTAGTAGACTTCCTCAGAACGTTCTGAGGAATTCCACAACAAACACATGCTACTAATATGAGTAAACCCACACAAATAGCAATCAGAATATTCATAAGGATGGAACCCCACCCCCCAAATAGAAGAAGTCCGTCAGTGGGTTTGGGCCTGGTTCAGTCATGGCTGATACCTGCTGAATTACCTCCAGGTGATTGTTAATTTCATGCCTGTTGTCTGGAATAAATGCACAGCATTCTTCTTTGATAAGCGAGCATGTACCACCTCTCGCCGCTAGGGTGAAGTCAAGAGCCATTCGATTTTGCAACACAACAGTTCTCATTGCATTCAGTTCATCAGTCACCAGTTCTAGGGCAGAGAAAGTTGCATTACTCATTACTTCGAGAAGTTTCGACAGCTTCCTCAACTCCCAGATTGATTTGACTGCTCCATATGCTGGGAATATTCCTGCCCAATATATAACACTGTCATTCAAGTCCATATGAATCAATTTGCCTTTGTCCTTTACGGTATTATGGTTTTTCCAGCCAGCTTCAATCCATCCTACTGGATTTACAGGTTTCTCAACTGGGCCTTCAGGTTTTCGGGCTGCTTCCCTCACGTTTCGTATCTTACCCAAAGGTAATTCTGCAGTATGTCTTATAGCCGGAACCAGATAACCCAAAAAACAACTGCCGGACCAATTCTCAGGTAGCCATTTGTATGCTTTTTTCCCACAAATAAAATAACAATTCTCTACTTTAGTACTAATAGGCATTAACCCTGCATGAAACATTTTCTGGTCTATAACTGACAATTGTTTAAATAAAACAGGATTCTTGCGAATTTCATTCATGGTTGTTTTCATTGAGTTCAAATACGAGTCATAATTAGTATTGCAAAGAGTATTGCCATTACTAGTCTTAATATAACACCAATAAGATATAGTTATATTACAATTGCTCCAGCTCACCTGGAGAATATCATTTTTATAAAAACATACAATTCCCTTTTGTGTGACAGGTAAAAATAAAGCTATATTGTCCTGTGATCTCACTATCCCTGTGTCAAAAAGCAAATTTTCCCAAGTCTCATTTATCCCCAAAGGGACAGTGGACATTAACAGTCCTCCATATGCTGTTGGTATAACTGTACAAACCCAGCAATTTGAAATGTTCATAGTCTCTGCATATACTCGCTTCATGGCTAGGTATGTGTTCAAATTTGGATGCCAGTCTATAGATGTTTCGTCACGTCTTCCCACCTTTACTTGTGTGGTTGAGTGTAGGAAAAACCACAACAAGAGGAAAATTGTCACAATTATAGTCAATAAATGTACACTCAACAAAATGATTATGCAACATTTCTGGGGTTGATCTGCATTTCTATTTGCTTTATTCTTGGCCATTTTGCCCTTGTTGTATATCAGTCACAAAGTTTTTATCAAGTTGAAAGTTCTTTACCGGTTTGCAGTGTGTCAAATGGACCCAGGACGTCCTCTCAGCCACTCTGACTGCAGTAGGCATTGCCAACAGTACCTGGTACGGTCCTTCCAACTTTGGACTCACCCAATTCTTCCTCTTTGTCACTTTTAACCACACCCAAGTTCCCGGAGCCAGAACTGCTTCCACCAGTCTGGTCTGTTCTTTATCTGAAAAAGAGTTAAACTGCAAAACAGATTTATTTGTTAACAGTTTCCTCATATAACTAGCTAATGAACTGTCAGCCTTTTGCTCTGCAGGCATGAGAGCTTTCCACTGAGGCACATAATATGCTCTCCCAAAAACCATTTCGAAAGGAGTCAAACCCTTCACATTTGGAACCGTTCTCATACTCAGCAGCGCTAAAGACAAACAGTATATCCAACTCTTCTGGGTCTCCTCAACTAGCTTCCTAAGTTTATTTTTCAGGACCCCATTGTACCTTTACACCAGTCCTGCTGACTGTGGGTGGTAGGCACAATTATTCTTCAAGGAGATTCCGAAAAATCTTCCAAGTTGCTGGATGGTCTGGTTGACAAAATGTGTACCATTGTCACTATAAATCCTTTCCGGTATGCCAAATCTAGGGATTACTTCTTTTATCAGGGCTTTCGCCACTGTTGCTGCATCCGGATTTTTGGTTGGAAAAGCTTCTACCCACTTAGAAAACATATCTACAATGACTAGGCAATATTTTTTCCCTTCACACTTATTCAACTCTATGAAATCCATACAAATAGTAGGGAACAGATATGGTGGTATAGGAAAACTTCCTTGTTTAGGTTTAAATGCCCTTTGTGCATGGTGCTTGTTACAAGTATGACAAGCTGCACAAAATGTTTTTGTATAATTTGTGAATCCGTATGTTTGGAATATTCGGTTTACTTGCCATCCCCCCTGTTGAGACATGGCACTGCCCATGGCTCAACAAAGCTGCATATCTAAATAAATTAGATGGCAATATTGTTTTTTTCTCTTTGGAAATGTACAGTCCATTTTCAAGAATTGCGCCTTGTTTTTCCCATTTTTGTTTTTCTGCTTTTGTAGTAAGCGTCTGCATTGTTTTTAACATGTCTAAATCTAAAATCTCAGAGGGTTGTAATTCCTCATTCAAAAGTAAAGTTTCTGAGTCTGAGGCCGCTTGCTTTGCAGCTGCATCAGCTCTCACATTGCCTTTCAAAATCCTATCCTGTTGTTTTGTATGAGCTACAGATTTGCAGATAGCTACTTTAGTAGGTAACTGGATAGATTCTAATAATTCCAAAATAAATTGCGCATGATTAATTGGTTTTCCACTAGATGTTATCATTCTCCTATTTTTCCACTGTTGCGCAAATACATGTACTGTAGAGAAAGCATACTGACTGTCAGTATATATGTTTACACATTTGTCTTTTGCTAAAGTACATACTCGTGTTAAAGCTATCAATTCTGCTGCTTGTGCAGACAAGTTATGTGGTAAGGGTTGGGCTTCTAGAATTTCAGTGTCTGTAACTACTGCATACTCCACTAGATTCTTCCCTGTAGGGCCCCTTCTGCACGAGCCGTCCACGTAATATGTCACCTCGGCATCATCCAAGGGCATATCTGTGAGATCTTGTCTAGGCAAAGTTAACTGCTCAATTTCCTGCAGGCAGCTGTGCGGAGTGCCATCCGCAGGAGTTGGGAGTAATGTTGATGGATTTAATGTCATACATCGTTCAATTGTCATATGAGGTTGGCTCAGCAGTACAGTCATACATGAAAGATGTCTAGCAGGAGAAAGATATGCCACTTTTTCTTGCAGTAAAATTATTGCAACTGCATGAGGCACTCTCAATGTGAGAGTGTGGAATAATACCACTGAGGCCGAGGCCTGTACTGCCATTGCAGCTGCGACCACTGCTTGTACACAGTGAGGCAAAGATCACGCCACTGGGTCTAACTGTGATGAATAATAGGCTATGGGGCATTGCTTATCTCCATGTTGTTGCATCAGCACTGACATCATATATCCTTGCTTGCAGTCTACGGTCTAAAAGAACCGTTTGTGATAATTTGGGAGTCCTAAAACTAATGAAGAAGCTATCAACTGCTTCAATCTGTAGAAAACCACTTCTGCTTCGGGTGTCCATTGTAATAAATCTTGTGCTGCCATTGATGTTTTATATATCAAGTCAGTCAGTGGACCAGACTCCAAAGCATAGTTTGGTATCCAACTCTGACAAAAATTAGTTGTCCCCAAGAAGGACATAATTTCCTTCTTGGTTGCTGGTTTGGGTGCTTGTAAAATTGCTGTCTTTCTATCCTCGTCTAATATCCTACCTTCATTGGATAGCACATATCCTAGGTATCTAACTTGCTTTTTCCAAAGTTGTAACTTACTTTTGTTCACTTTGTGTCCTTGTGTTGCTAAGAATTTCAGTAGCGCTACAGTATCTTCCCTGCATTGCTGCTGGGTGGGGGCTGCTAGCAAAATGTCATCTATGTAAAGTAGAATTTGACTACCTCCTGGTGGGGTAAACCCTGCCAGGTTGCTAGCTATTTCTTGTGCAAATATTGTTGGGCTCTCAGAATATCCCTGTGGTAGTCGAGTATAGGTATACCTTTTACCCTGAAATGTAAATGCAAATCAGTACTGACTATCAGGATGTATAGGTATTGAAAAGAAAGCATTACTGATATCTACCACAGAGAAATATTTCTGTTGGGGCTTCAAGTCATTTAACAAAGTATGTGGGTCTGGCACTGTGGGTGCTCTGGGTATCATTGCACTGTTTACAGCTTGTAAATCTTGAACCATCCGCCATTCCCCGTTTGCTTTTTTAACAGGAAATAGGGGTGTATTACATGGTGAATCAGGAGATTCTACCAGTACTCCTTCCCTGAGTAATGCTGCTATTATAGGCTTGATTCCTATTTCTGCATCTTTCCTCAAAGGGTATTGTCTTTTCTATGGCCTAAATGCTGACTTCGGTGTAATTGTAACCGGTCCTGCTGTTCGAATAAGTCCTACATCTGACTTGCCTGTTGATCAAAGAGTCGTTGGTATGTCACATAAGGCTTTCTCTTCTTCTTCTAATAAAAATGCTAATCAGCTGTCCTCGCTAGATTGCAAGTGCTCAGCCGGGTGCGTCTGCGTCAACCAATTCAACTTTTGTTTCTGTATCCCCTGTTCTGACAATTCTAAGTCAGTCTGTTTCTCCCATCTCATTACCTTCTCTCCTAAGTCTGCCCATTTTACGTTTTTGTTCTTCATCAAGCTGACATGTGGCAATCGATTTGACCTATATAATGCAAGGAATTCTTGAGGTAATGAACAGCTAATTACACTGTTCCCCTCAGTATCCCAATACAAAGTACGTAATACTAATCTAGTTGCACGATTTTTGAACAATTCTTGCTCATATTCTCTATCAGGTCCTGGTGTATTACAGTAGTATAGAGTACAGTGTAACAAATGCTGTCGATCAGTGTCAAGGGAGGGGGCTTTATTGATGGCCACTTTCATCAGTTCCTCGATTACTGCCCCTGGACCAGTCGTAACTAGGTCCTGGCTGTACCAATAAAAAGTTTCACCCTCCGATCGCACCACAAAAGTATCCATTTGCCTCTGTGCCTCCATACCCTGCACAGTCGGAACTACTGCTATGCCAAATATCTGCATAAGGTCCCTACCCAATAGGTTCACTGGACATTTTGCAGAAACAACAATCTTACTTCTTTGAGTCATACCTGAAACAGGGTCAGTTATTGCTATATCATGGGAAAGTGGTTCCCTGTATAGCTATCCATTTGCAGCTTTCACTAATATATAATCAGGTGATTCAGAGTGTTCTGGTAACTTGGAGGGATGTATCAGGGTCCGTGATGCGCTTGAGTCACACAGGAATTTGACTTCCCTTCCCTCCACCAGAAGTGTAACTTCCGATTTCGTGTCTGCTAAGTAGAGCTCTAGGCTCAATAATGCTAAATCCAAAATTTCACTTTCTTCATCCTCCATATCTACTTGCACTTCCTCTATTCCTTATATCACATTTACATTTGTCCTCTGTTTATTAACTTCTTCTGATGATTTCTGACTTCTGCATGATGTATCTTCGCTATCATATAGTCAGTCCTCATCTCCCTTGTCTTCTGTGATTACCTTTTTATTCTGATTACAATCCCTCGCTAGATGTCCCTTCTTCCCGCATTTAAAGCATTCACCTCTCTTTTTTCTTTCTTCAAAATCTTCTGACCATTTGTCAGACTGTTTATTTCCCTGGGCATTTTTCTTTCCCTTTTTGCCTGACTGTAACACAAATACTTCAGCTTTGTCTTCAGCAGTGAAGACTTGTGCCTTCTTCTTCTTTTTGCTATTAAAATGTCTTTCAGCATGCATAGCATATTCAAGTAAGGCTTGTAGCCTACCTGTTCGATGGTCTATCATATGCTTCGTAATGAAGCTACTGATAGGTGAAATGCAACCTTTTAAAAATGCATTTTTCAATTGTTGTTCATACGGGGAATGATTCACTTGATTTTCAGGGACTGTCATACCGCTATGATTATTAAAACATTCCAATAATCTAGCATAGTACCCATCTATTGTCTCATTTTCCTGTTGTATGCATTGGTTAATGCAAGTCCAGTCTGTTCTAGGCTTCCATTTCTCAGAGATTCGGTCTGTAAGACCTTTCACTCTATTGTCTAGTTCTGCGTCACTATGTGGGAGTGGTTTAAGCTCTGCATTACGAGGATTCCAGGTGCCACAAATCATGTGCCAATCTGGACCTATAATTTGTCTTACTACTTTTTCTACTTCTTCCCCATTCGAATGATAACTCAACCTCATGCCTTGCAAATCTTCTAAAAATTTCATAAAATTAACTTTTGGATGGGGAATTCCCTCAGTAGCTTTCCGGATATCCTCTATTGTCCATGGTCTGTATACTAAGAGAGTTGGGTCCTGCCCTGCCTGTCCTGCCTGAGGATTTGGGACCTCTGTAAGCGGACACATTTCTTCCTCATCTCATCCTGTAGGTTTCTCTCCATTTGATACGATTCTGCGTCCCCATGTATTTTACGTGCTCGGGACCTAGTTTCAATAGTATCTCTAACAAATGGTTGTGGTCTCCCTGAGACCTCAGGATAACGCGGAGGCAGACCAGCCTGTCCACTTGCTTCATATCCTGAAAAGGGTAATGGAGGGGGCAGGGGAGGAGGAGCCATTGCTATTACTATGTTATTATCTTCTTTGTCTAAAAATAATGCTTTTGAATTCTTAGTCTTCTGTTCCCTTCGGTTTGCTTCCTCAATCCACCTGTGTGCCTGAGGAATGCCTAATTGGCGTTGCTTTTTTGCCTGACCTTCTGCATCGGATTTAAGTTGCTTAAGGAGTTTAACCAGTGAAGTTTTATCTAATTTACCATCAAATTCATATTTGTTAACCCACTTCGTATAATACCTAACATTATCAGAACGTTGTGATTGCATATATTTTGTGTCTTCGGTTAAGGCGGATCTCGCGATGTTTTAGTGCACTGATTTCCCATGTTAAAAGAAAATGTTATGTAACCCTTCTTATCACGTGGTACCAAAGTTCCTTTCACAGTTTATCTAGAATAACTGCCTACCTTATTCTGTTACCCCGATCTATGACCAAATACACAGTAATTCCTTTTGTCCCTGATCTGCATAACAAATCTTGACAACAATATTTACTGTAACCTAATCCCTGATCTAAAACAGAAAAAAGGCAAAAATCTTCCTACCTGAGCCTCCGGTATTAAGCCGTCTGGGATCCGCTCTTCAGCCACAGATCAGAAAGTGGCCAGCCTCTTTAAACGACAATTCAGTCGGAGGTCTTTTCACCCAAGAAGAACCGTTTCAGTAACTTCTCCTGTGCAGTATTCGACCACCGGTAGACTCTGATCTGCAGCTGTCTGGGGGATTTTTAGTCCTAAGGACCAAACTGTTGAATAAAATCAAGAGATCAATACACAGGAGGTTCAGGTTCAAAGGTTTAGTAGTGTACACCAGGAGGCAAAAAACGTACAAGTACAGAATTTTGTCTGACATGAAACAGGAAGTACACAATTTTTATAGTTTCTTACATTCAAGTTGTGCCCACCTTACTGATGTGGTCAGTCACAGGGCATCTACATCACTTTAGCTTACAGTATTCTATTCATTAAATAATGCTGATGCTGTATATTTAAAAAAAGTTTTCCTCTGGTAACAATACGGCCTTGCTCACCACCTGGTCAAACATAATGTCTTTCTGTAAAGTTACTTCTTCAAGGTTTCAGGTTGGTTCGAATACAATAGCAGATTCAGTCTTCTAATACACTTCTTTGTTCTCCTGTAACACTTTCCCAACAGCTGCGTGTTATCTAGTAACACATACACAAGGCCAATCATCCCAGCAGGAAAGAGCAGAAGATTTTCATTATTTCACATATTTAATTTCCTGACCCAGCAGATAATCATTTGTGAAAAGCATAAACATTAGAACTTGCTTGAGCTAGCAGCTGCCAGGGTCAGAGGCCAACTTGCAACAAGGCATACTGCAGTTTCAAAAACTTCTTTCAATTACACATAAATTCATCTCTTGGTTATATCATTAATAGAATAAAATGCATTACATACTACTTTGCTTTTAAAACTAGCACTTCACATATATTCAAATACATATTTCTCTAACAGAAAGCAAAACTATTATATCACTTCCTGTGACATAATAAGCCTCATCCTTCATATGAGACATTACAACAATGCTCCATCAGGTTATGTGGGTAGTAGCTCAGAAGGATGGAAAAGATCCCATTAAGTCATTTGAAAAGAGCAGGGGAAGTTCCCTGATGACCTGGCCAAATTTCCCCTACTAGTATCAGCACCCCCTCAGGTCTCCAATGAAATGAGCTACTGGCCTATTCAGACTAATTCAGTCGACAAAGGATAGACAGATGGACTGACAGATAAATGAAATTATTCTGTATTGCTGATATGGTTTCTACTATAAAATTCCAATTTCCGCAATCCCAAGCATCAAAATTAACAAACAAATGATGTCCAAAGCACAGAAGGATGAAAAAAGTAACTTTAGGCGGTTTTCTTTTTTTGAATATTTCTGTCCAAAATAACTCAACATTATACATTATTTGAATTGAGCTACTGGGCAGTTAAGCAGTAAAGTAGTTTCCCTTGGTATGCTTTAGGTTGTGTACCTTAATCCCTTACAATTATTACAATTTATAAATTAAGTGAAAGATATATATATATATATATATATATATATATATATATATATGGGTCTACTTCTAATGACCGAAACGCCGATTCGCCGACAGTGAAATAACCGGCCTTGAAAACCGACAACACACAAACCCGACAACGCGAAACACCGAACACCATAACACCGACACACTACACGTAAACAACACAGTACACTACAACACATATCCACTAGCCCTAACCCAAACCCTAACCCTAAGGTCCGACACTACCGCACACTCTCCCTACCTGCACCCTAACCCTAACTCACTTACACACCCGACCCAAGCTCCGACACTACCGCACACTCTCCTACCTGCACCTAACCCTAACTCACTTGCACCCCAAACCCCAAGCTCCGACACTGCACTCTCCCTACCTGCACCCTAACCCTAACTCACTTACACACCCGAACCCCAAACTCCGACACTGCACACTCACCTATCACACACCCTAACCCTACATCCCTGAGTATTGCACACTTACCTGTCCGCTCCCTACTCCTAAATCCCTCACTATCGCATACTTACCAGGTCGCGCTTACACATTCCCCTTGTCGGTCTTCCGTCTGTCAGGATTAGTCGGTCAACTGCGTTGTCGGTCGTTTCGTGTCGGTTATTTCCCTGTCGGCGAATCGGCGTTTCGGTCATTAGAAGGAGACCCATATATATACATATATATATATATATATATATATATATATATATAAACTATCCCAACTGCTAAAGGAGACTCACAAAACAAAGCAGCAAATCCAAAAATAAGTATAAGTGAGTCAAACCACCACGGTCCAGCCAAATAAATGTCCAGAAGATATGTAAAACAGCAAACAGTTTATTAGAACATGGTTAGCACTTTCGCGGGGTTACCGCTTCATCAGACGACATATTTGGCTGGACCATGGTGGTTTGACTCACTTATACTTATTTTTGGATTTATAAATGAAGTCAGGCTGGATACTAACAAGGAACATCTTCTAGAGTGGGCAAGAACAGCTGCATTTAAAGTGAGAAAAGTTCTAGACTGTTGAATTCTGCTACATTCAAGCTTTGATCCTTCAGTTATTATATTCACAGTTGTTACTTTTTTGTACATCCCACCACTAGAATGAGAACTTGATATATATTTGAATTACACTGCAGCTTTACAGCTACTCAGTGTCAGCATGTACAGTTAAGTCTTCAATTATTCTGCTGAATGTAAAGGGAAGCTTTTACCCTTTATATGAACACCACTCAAGATGTATTTTTTCTCATGTCTGTTTTACAGTTCTATTACATTCAATTCAATGTATAACTTTTAATTCCTAAAATGGCACTTACATGTTAACTAAAATACTAGAAAAACATTTTTTGTAACATTCAGGTGTGCATGTTGTTTTCCATGCAATAGCTGTGCATGTGTTTTAAAAGAATTCATGAAGAGAGAGAAAGACAATGTTAGAATCAATCAACTCATTATGTTTTTTGCTTCCACTCCATTAGTTGCTTTTCACTTAACGCACTAGATCATTCAAATAGTTAAATAGAATGGACCACCTGTTAAAATTTGACAGTGACTGTTAACCTCTGATGTTCTTGGTGATGTAAAATCAATTATTCATCAATCAAAGTGTATTCAGGGAACTCCTCACTTCTAAACCTCCAGAGATAATCTCTTTTATACTTCTGACAGGATAGTATTGACCTCTCTAAGCAATTTAATATGCTTATGTAATTGCATTGAGTAAAAAGAAAAGTGTACACCTGATGACTAACAAACCATGGATAACTTCTACATCCACAACACTTGATGGCAGCTGTATGTGTGTGGTCTTAATATCTTCTAGTATACTTATATACATTGTTTTAAATTCAATGGAGTTTGCCATCAGCTAAGCATGCAAGTTGCCACCATGTTTTGATGTTACCATAATTTTATTAGCAAACATTACATTTTTATATTTTGTAGCAGTGCATTGAAAGCATGCATATTTATAGAGATAAAAATTTGCACTTTGTAGTGCAAACCATGAGCTCCAATCCTCTTACTTCATATTTTGTGAACATTCCCTGGCATTCAATAAACTCCATGTATGCTCCATGCCAAGCCTACATGGAGTTTATGTGTTTGCACTTTGGTGCGTGGTGAGAGGTAGCATGCACTGTGTATTAATTGCGCACAGCACATCTAAGCTAGGTTTTGTGGCTGAGGACAGTGTTGCTGGCCAGAAAACAATGTAAGTGAATGAGGATATCAATTCTGTGTAAAGCAGAGCATCTAAGATCTGCAGATTTGTGTGGAATTCCACAGTGATGACAGGGCTTCACAGATAGCTGTCAATCTGTTAGTGCAACACAACTGCAGAAAGGCGGACATAATGTGGAAACAAATAACCAGAAATAGAGTCATATTTTACATAGATGTCACATAGAATTGTATTAGAATGAAACTCTCTCAACCTCTTAGAGCAAGAAATCTGGACAAAGCCATAAATAATGGGGGGACAAAGGTCCAAAACTAGGGACAGATTTTTAATATTGCTCTTCCAAATTTAGAAATTGAAGGATTAATAAGATGTACACTAGCATGAACTTTCTGAAGAGCATTCATTTTGAAACTCAAATGTCTGTCATCAGTTTCTGACTTCAATCTGCAATGACATGCCAATTATTTGTCGGAAAACCATAATGTTATGAGGAAAGCATCAAAAATATGAAGCAAAAACTGAATATTCTGCACAGATCAGGACGTCTGAGATGTATGAACTCAAATGCATGTAATATTGACTCATCAGTCCTGAGATCATCCCAGTGATATGGCAGAAAACCATGAATTTGATAAGGAAAATATCTGGACATCCTAGGAATATCTGGACAGTTGAGAGGTATGAACGTGAAGTATATGGTCCAAACACAGTACAGGATAGTGTACCTGCAGTGCAGAGTATCATTATATCCCATTTCTGGCATTGTGTACTGATGCTGTGTAAATGATTTGTAATTGGACATGGACTGCCATGTAAAATAAACACTCAGGGTAAGTGTGTGCATGGAATAGGGACACACACATGAATTGTAGGAATGAACACAGGGAAAGAGGGCAGGTGAAACTTCTTAATGTACAACACAGGAGGACATGTCAATGGAAGATGGTTGTAGCAGCAACACCATTCACATGTCTATATGGTACAGTAGGGACTGTACAATGAAAATGTGTTTTATGTGCCTGTTACACAAGGTGGCATAACAATGGGGAGGATGTTTTTGTGAGATAAGCATCCTTATATAAATAATGCAGAGAACATCTATCTGGGATTTGGCATGCAATTGGGTGAGGTGCATATTACAAACTGATATGCCTGAATATGAGTGTAGTCACATCAGAGGTCTCCAGCAAGGTAGGCAAAGACAAAGACTCATGGAAAGCATTATAAGAGCCAGTCACAATCATTTAACAATATTAAAATAATACCAACGGTAATCGCATGCCTCTGGCATAACTTGTGAATTTGAATTACAATGATAAGAGATGAGTCTGCACACACACACACACACACACACACACACACACACACACACACACACACACACACACACACACACACACACTTACTTGAAGAACTAGTATGATACATCCACACTCTATAAGGGTAACCATGCTCACTGTCCTGACACTGTAAAATCTGCTGGATGTGTTAAGAGCGACACTGCTATACCTTTATGTGAAAGTATGGGCAATACAGGCTAGTTGCTCTGTGTGTATAGCATATATATATATATATATATATATATATATATATGGAACAATCCACAATATCATGAATGGTATACATGCCATTAATGTTGTCAAACACCATAGTGTGTGCATAAGCAGAAGAGGTAGCACACTTGCATCTGGCGTAACAACTTGAGTGGTGTTGCACACCATCAAACAGTCAGATATATTCCACAGAAAGAATACCTAGATATGGCCAGTAAACCATGTGACAGCTCGCTGTGACAAAGGTGGTACACTTCAGTTGCACATCAATGGAATATGTGTCAGGAGGTACATGAAGAATGGTGCATTGTCTACAGTTACTGGTGTGATGAAGGCTGGGAACCATGAAGGCATTGTGGCCTCCGATGTGGATGTCCTTCACATGCCCAGTACTTGTGTTACATTTAAGGGAGTAGTCAGCACTGTGACCACATGCTGGTGTATATACCACTTTCCATCTAGCCCAGCACACGGGTCACATACTTATTAGTCTTATTGTAGGGTGTGATGTCCATATTATACTTGGGTGGTGTGTTTGTTTCCTGAATTAACAAATCCCCCCATGTGTCTTGTCAATGTAGGTGTTGTCATGCCTGTGGCAGCAGTGTTTGGTATGTGTTGATACTGTCTGTGTTATACTAATATCACAGAGTCAATGATTGACCACATTCTGTAGTCTTTCAGACAGCTGTGTGGACAGAATATTTGTATGTCATCTGTATTGTCCATCACTTAACTAACGGATAGGAAAAGACCTAGTTTATAGCCCTGAGGTATTGCCCTAATGACTGGACCTGAGATATAGGTCATGTCACACATTTCAACATAGTGAGATGCCATGTATTTGATACACTGGTCTGCCCATTTGGTGATATAGTTATTTATGACTACATATGACAGTGTTGAGTGAACACCTCAGCATTGCTTTGTGTCATATACCTTGATCTGGTCAAGTTCCACAAGATGATGCTGTTGTCATCATGCATGCCCTAGATGACCTCTATAAGGACATCTATCAGATGCAACAGACATGATGTAGCATTAAAAACTCACACAGGTGTGTTGCACACAGCCAGAATATGATTAATGTATATGTAGAAGAGGTCCATAATCTCATGTTGGTCCACCTCACAGTCGAGGAGAGTCAGGATTTCTGTATACATGCATGTATCAGGTGCAGTTTCCTTTACTCAGGAAGGTGTGTTGAAGTGTGTATTCAACCATATCAGGAAGGTGCATGTGCTTAGTTATACCATAGGCAGTCTGTGATGTTGACAAGCCATTGGTTCTGTGTGAGAGGCCTGGATGAATGTAAAACAATGCATACTGCCTATCATGATCTGGCCTAGGTTTTTAACATAGTCCCCCATTCAGGTATCACTGAGAAACTCTCCTAGCTGGAGATTAACCCTTATGTTTGTAGACGGATAAGCAATTGGCTCACTGACAGAACACATACTGTGAAAGTTGGTGAATCAACCTGTACCAGTAGAGCTGTCACGATTGGCAAACCCCAGGGATCTGTGCTTGGCCTTTCATTGTTTCAACACTATTTCTTGACAGTTCAGGCTAAAATATATGGCCTTTGCCTTACCAAATTTGCTGACTTTTGCATATTGGGTGCAATCATTGAGTCCACCAATGATGATAACATAGTACAGGAGGTGCTAACACAGACAAATGAATGGGGACAGAGGCACATGACCTACAAATAAATGCAGAATGCATATTTTTTATGTTGTCTTCCTGAAAAGTGGAATTCCATGTTAATCACAGCATTGGCAACAGTCCTGCTATGCTGAAACCCAGTGATGCAAGCACTGGTAACACATGTAGATAGCACACTGAACGTCAATCACCGAGTGTCCACACTGGTATTGAAAGCCTATGTTGTGCACATAATGCATCACACCATCATATTCAGATGTTAGGACTGCATGACAATGCTATAGTCAAACCTCATCAGAACAGTAATAGAGTATAATGGTCTATTTTGTATGTACCTCACCAGACATATGCAGCAGCTGGAGAGACCACGGGGCTTTCTCAGCAAGATAACACAGTGCATATAAACCATGTCATGATGTATGTGGATAAAGTAAAGCCACGTCACTGTAATCTGTCTGGTACAGGATAAGGTAATATCTGCCTGGCGTACAGGCCAGTGTCTGGCCCTATCCTGGTGGTACTGCACATCTAAAAATCTGATATAGCTGATGATATCAGCAGTGTCTGTTGAGGAGAATATGGTAATAACAGTGTCCCACATGATGGTGTAAAAGGCTCTCTGTAATGTCAAGCAAGAATATGCACAGTTGACTGCAGTGAGAATAGAACCCTTGCCTAAGTACACATACTACAGAATTCAGTACTTTATGCAACCACCACAGCACAAGTCTTACAGTATGTCAGACAACACTTTATAGCTGATGACATCAGTAGTGTCTGTTGAGGAGAATATAACAATGTCCCACATGCTGGTGTAAAATGATCTCTGTAATGTCAAGCAAGAGTACAGACACACACACACACACACACACACACACACACACACACACACACACACACACACACACACACACACACTTGACTACAGTGAGAATAGAACCCCTATCTATCTAAGTACACAGACTACAGAACTCAGTACTTTACACAGGTGCCACTGCAAAAGTCTGATTGGAGTGTGTCAGACAACACTTCATAGCTGATGATGTCAGCAGTGTCTTTTGAGAAGAATATAACAGTGTTCCACATGCTGGTGTAAAATGCTGTCTGCAATGTCAAGCAAGAGTACACACACACACACACACACACACACACACAGACACACACACACACACACACACACACACACTCTCACACACACACACACACACACACACACACACACACACACACACACACACACACACACACACACACACACACTCAGTTGACTGCATAGAGAATAACCCCCTACCTATCTAAGTACACAAACTACAGAACTCAGTACTTTAAGGAAGCACCTTGACACAAGTCTGACTTTTACAAGAATGCAGGTGAACTTATAGTAGATAACATCAACAATCCATGTGGGAGACAAGATTTTGGGTGGACTGCATGAAATGGATGTGTAAGCATCTGCAAGAATGAAAATACTGTCAATCCATGGTATTGGAACAGTAACTGTGGGATACACACTTCTGCTCTTTTGTCTAGACACACATATGTATACACATGCCCAGTTTACTGCAGTGAGAACAGAAGCTCTACCTATCTAAATACACAGACTACAGACCACAGTATTTTACACAAGTGTAACAGAAAAAGTTTGATTTTTACAAGAGTCCAGGTGAACTTATAGTAAATGACATCAGCAGGCCATGCAGGGGACAAGATGTTGGGTGGGCTGCATAAAACGGATGTATATGCATCTGCAAGAATCAAAATATTGTTAATCCATGTTATTGCAGCAGTAACTGTTGAATACAGACTTCTGCCCTTCTGTCTAGACACAAGAACAGTTGACTCCACTGAGAACAGAACATCTACCTATCTAAGTACACAGACAACAGGACACAGTACTTTATGCAAGTGCCACAACACAAGTCTGACTTTTTTAAGATTGCAAGTGAACTTATAGTGGATGATATCACCAGGCCATGCAGGGGACAAGATGTTGGGAGGCATGGATAGTCTCTTAGCTTTATAGGTTCATAGGAGGCTGCTAGTCTAATGGCCCTGGGGTATTTAGAGGCCTAGCTGTGTAAAAAAACACAAGTACACTTAATGAGCATAGTTGGATGATCGACTTTTCTTTTTATAGTAGGATGGTTGTTGTTAGCAGGACTATTTTATGAGCAGCACCAACTGGCCTTGTCTATAAGGGACATAGGTGTCAGCACAGAGGTGACTTTACAATCATCCAATCAGTAGTCAAGGTTGTACTTTACCAGGGTAAATGAGAAGCACTGTTTCACAAGCAGTGTGAGCCTATTACAGAGGAGAGTGAATCATGGGTGATATATCTAATTCCCCAGCATGTTCTGTTTATGTCTCAGGTTAAGTTGAGAATCCTGGGGAAAGTTATTCTTATCCCATTTTATTTGCAGATACCCAGAACTTTCAGCAGGGAAGGGTCTGTGACTGCTCTGCAGGGCAGGCATAGGTCACCTCTTAGCAGCCTGCATGATACTGAGTACAGTGACAGGTCTTTCAGTCTTTCCATGTATGTCATGTTTGGAGGCTCTGGAGTCTCCAAAGCACAAACTTGGGTTTCTCCAATTGCTGCAGGTGTCTAGTGAGGTACAGACAGAAGGGAACATTGTACTCAATTAGTGGTCTGATAAGGGTAGAGTACAGCAGAGATATGACCACCCTGGCCTTGGATGTGATGTCCATGCTTATGAAGTGCGGAATGCAGAATGTGTGTGTCACCACTATGGACACATAGTGATGAAATTGCAGATTGCTATCAACACATGTTTGCAAGTCTCACAACACCGTGTTTGAGCTTAGAGGGATGTATATCATAATTTGCAGGGGTACTTCATTTCCAAAAGGGACAATGAAGCACTGTATGCTTTAAGGTTCAATCCGTGAGTTTGGCACCAATCATTTGTGTGTGGCAGCCCCTTCTGTAATAAGTTATCATAACTGGGGGACTCTACATTAGTGCGTCCAGTTACCAATCACTTGCAATCTTGGTAAACCTCAAGCTATCTACCATTGCCTGCACTTCAGAGAAGTAGTTTGCAAACAGTTAAGGGCCCAAAACAGATCCTTGTGGTACTCTAAAGGTAAGTGGCTAGTGGTGGAGGTGCAGTCAACAACTTTGAGACTGTGTGATCTGTCAGTGAACTAGTTGCCTATCCCTCTACTACTGTATGGCTTACTTCCCACATGGGAGATCTTCTCTATGAATGGGGGATAGTGTCAAAGCCCTTGGATGACTCAACATAGGCAGTAAGTCCTGATATCCCTCCTCCAGCTGTCTGGGGTCATTATCCAAGAAGTCCACAAGGTTCAATAAGCAAGATCTACCCTTGAAAAAAACAAAATGTGCCAGGTCAAGTGTGTTGATAGTCACCTATGTCCCTTTCCATGCTGATTCCTTCCCTAGCCTTTCAGATAAGGCTTTTTAGGTGTATGGGTCAATAGTTGTAGTTCTGCATGTTACCAGATTGATGTGCATTGCACAGCACACAACATTTTATATTAAATTTTGTAGTGTGGTTGATATATATATGGAAAAAGTAGTGAGACACCAGGGTTTCAATGTTTGGGGGGGGTGACAATACATGGATGTATTGCAAATATGTGACATATTGTTTGATAGGGCCATCAGTTTGTAATGTCTCCACATGTAACATCATGTCCTATACAGGAAATGGACAGTAAACAGCTGTGCTACAGCATAATACAGCATATGTACATTCCCATAGCGAGGTAAACAGAGGGTTTGTGAGATGGTTAGCTAAGTAAATGTGCATGCGAGATATACATGTTTACATGTATCCAGTTAGTACTGAGTCAGTGAAATACACCTGCTGCTTAAATAACTCTCTGGCAGCATGTGCTAATAAATTGATGCATTTATTTTCAGAGACAGATGGTACTGGGTTGGAATACAGGTATATATAATACTTTTAAATACTTTTCATTACAGAGTGATCACTCAATGACATGAATTGTTTATACGAGATGTGTTGCTGTGTGTTAGCATGGTGCAGTGATGTTAAGAGCCATTGTGCTGGTGCAACCACACCTCTTTGTCACTGCTCAGTGTTGCTGCACATTGGTGCATAATGCACAGCTTTGCACACACATGGAGCACAAAAAGTGAAGGGATCCATTGCTTTTCCAGCAATGAATTCCTTCACTTTTATATGTGTTGTGTGTGATTCTCTTTTTTGAACAAATTAAATTGTTAAAATGGGGTAGATAGGAAAGTGGTGAAATGGGGAGCAAGCAGGATGAAGGACAAAGGGAAAGCAGGACAAGAATGTGCAGGAGGGAGGTAGGAAAGAACCACAGCTATTCATTTCTTTAACAGTGTAAACTGAACATATGTGAAAAATATTAACTGTACTGTCACCTCTAGAGAAAGGGGTGACCACAACGCAATCATGTTGTATAGCCAGTTGGACTGAATCAAGTATGTCAAGAAGACATGTGCAAAATGGAGAGCAATGTATGGGATGATTTTTTTTTTTTTGGGACAGGTGCACATTTCATTTTTATTTCAGTGAGGGAGAGAAAAGTTGGGGAAGGGATGTTGGTATGTCTGGGTCAGGTAATTTGAGTATGTGAGGAAGCAATTGCAGACAGACAAGACAAACAAGACACGAGACAAGGACAGTGATAGAAAAAAAAATGTTGAGGGACACCATGATTGGGGTGAGGGTGCAGACATCTCAAGCCCATGGTCATCACACTGGATGATAGTAAGAGTTGAGTCCTCACCCACTTTACTGTCATTACTGTCACCTTACTCATTTGGTGGTTGGAGTGCTTGATGTCTCCTCCTCTTCCTGCTCCTAGTACTACAAAAAATGAGAAAGAGCAGTCTCCCCAGCTGGCATAGGTGTGCAACAACTGTGTGGAGTATAACCCTATGCACCATCCCTGGTGACTCTGTGTGGGTGATAAAATAACCACCTCTGCCACTGCTATTGGACAGTAACACTAGAACAGCCTCTGGGGCAGGACTACCTGAGGTTGCAGGTAGTGCAGGGGAAGCAGAGGCAGTGCTGCCAGGCTGGCTCCCAGACATGCTGGCATCAGTTCTGGAGCCAGTGGAGGGTGGGGCAGGCAGATCAAGTGGGGCTGACCTACCCTGCTGTGCTGTAGACCATTTAGTGATGTGGTATACATGGATGACATGGACACATTTTCACAACACATAATGAAATTAAAAAAATAAAAGAAAAAAATAAAATAAAAATTAAAATTAAAATAAAATAAAAACGTATTTTTACAATAAAATAAAATAACATAAAAAATAAAATACAAAAAATTTCATATAAGAAAATAAAATAAAAAAATACTTTTTTTTATAAATAATATGAAATAAAATAAATAAGAGAGATAAGGGTTGGGCTGAGAGGAAAAAAAGAGATAAGATTAGTACCTTCATATGTGACATATAATGCATTAATACAATTATCTGACTCTATTATCTTAACTTTTATATTTAAGACTACCACCTCCTAACAGATGCACACTATACTATGGATTGCAGCAACAGTTTACAACAGGGCATTTGTGCCACTGGTTTAGAGGTTTTAATTTAATGTAAATATTATTGAAGAAATAACAGTGTTGTATACTTGTGAAGTTTGGTATTTGAACCCACAAGCTTTGACTAAAGTCTAATATTGTACTCTTGGTTTGTGCTACAGACTAATGCATGCATACTTACTTTTACAGTTGGGATATGTATGCTTAATTTGATACAACTGTATACAATACCAGAAAAGCTATCTTTAACTTTTAATGCTACAATAATGCTACTCTTCTCTTGCATACATACCACATGCTTCCCTCATTCTCATCAATATAGCCCCATGGGCTTGGACATTGCACTCTCAATCACTGGCAACTGTGAAAAAAAAAACAGAACAGAACAAAAGACAATTTATGAATACTAGTCTTGACTATATTCAGCTTTCTAAGTCTTACAAGTACTCTCTGTAGATGATACTTACACAGGTGTGGGATGTCCTCATTCTTAAAGTCCTCAATCAAATGGTTGAGTGTATCATCTTCCTTCTTTGTAGGTCATTATAATGATGCCTACATTGCTCTCCAATGTGCAGGATACAGGTGGTACTGGATATAGCCTGGGCAAAACTATTGCAAGCCAAAGATTTGTACTGGGAGGCAGAATACTCCCCCCTGCCGAAGCCTTTGGCTGAGGTTCTTAACCAGGAGCCCAAAGAATATCCTGGACTCCTGGGCACCCCACCTTTGTGCCCCAATCCTGGCACCTTCCTCACAAATGCCTGCCAAGTCTACCATAGATCTAGAGCAATGGAGACTGATGCTTTCCCACCAGTTCCAGTTATCACATTTGCTAGAATGCACACACTGTTTGGCACTGCTGTGCTCTGCTTACTGACATGAAAATGTAGTTCCTGGGAGTGCGCACCCCTGAGTAATGCACTTGTGCGATGATAGGTGGAGATCAGCAGTGCTAAGCAGTGAAGCATTATATTATTGCATTTGCAAGGGTATTGGATGTACAGGCAGTTGTGTATGTGTCTTATACAAATATAAAGGCCATGCCAGTCCAGATAGCAGAATTATACCTACTGGAATATAGAAGTATACTCACAGTCATAAATCTGATAATACATAGATAAATAGCTAAACAACTGACACAATACTAGTGTCTCAGCCCTCATACATATAATTAATATCAGCCTCACTATCTCAAGTGTTATAAGTGAGATTGACTATAATGGGAAGTGGAACAACAGTAAAACTGTATGGAATATCCTGTACTAGAATCCAGGACCATCTGTTCACCAGCCCTACACTTTCACCTGCTGCCACAGGGCTACTTACATGACATTCCCTGTTTTACTACTCATTCTTAAGGTATTGCTGTTAACTGCCATGTAAAGCCACTTAGTGGGTTTGTGTTCTGCCCAGTAGTATTAATTGAATGTATACAGTTTCTATTTTTGGCTGTCTGGGTCCTGGGTGGTCCAGTTGTCCAGTTTGCAGACTGCTGTGCTCCACGCAACAGAGCTAAGCAGAGACAAACCCTCCATTCATTTCCTCCATTCCTGGGATTGCTCTATGCACCACATCATGCAAATACTGCCCCCCCCCCAAAAAAAAAAGAAACAAAGACAGAAAAGGAAAAAAGAAAAAAGGGGCAAGTAGTTGAAATTGGGAAAATCAATGTATGACATACACACAAGAAAATTATAGCTCACATGAGATATGTTTATATAGAACTGGATTTGAACTCTCACTCCAATACCCCTCCAGAAGACAGGATGGGTGCCTTATCACTCTTTGCCACACAAGTTTTGCAAAGAACTGAACTCATTCTGTACACAATCATCTGCAACAGCATCTACAGTGATAAATCATACAACTGTTATTTGTACATATATTATTTTTGGACGTAGTGCACTTAGTGATCACACAACCTGTTATGAATATTGCTTGCAAATATACAGCTCTGTCATACTTTCTGTGTTTGATGGTCTCTCTTCAGTTATCTGACCATTATGCTAAGACATGCAGTGTGTAAGCCATTCTATATCATTGGCCTTAAAATGTGTGAGAATATTAACTGGAAATAACATCATATGCAGGTACCTACAAATGAAAGTTAGGCTGAATGTTAAGGAACACAACTGCTGCTTAATTACATTTCCAGTTTTACATCTAACACTTTGTAGATCTAACCTGACAGACCAAGTGGAAGTAAGGCAGCTTGCAGTGCTGTTGTATTTTCCTTCTCCCAACCAGTAATCATTCAAAGTTACAATCCATTAACAACCAACACTGAATGAGTGCTTGTACTATGTTTACATCCCATACACAGATCTAAGTGTTTGGGATTCAGGAATTCTAATGAGTTCACACCTCATCTGTATCTTCACCATGCTAACAGCCCTGAATCTACACCATATAAAAAGGCAGCCATATAGCTAGGCAAACTGATGGTGAGGAGACTTGTTTGTGCTAGGAAGACTGCACATAATGCTATTTCTTCAGGATATATCTGTACAGAGGATTACTGAACTTCAAAAGGTACGCTTGCATTTTGTCAGCTACATACTTCATATGCTGGAATGAATTTAAGAAAAACTGAAGCAAAGACTTTTACACTTTTATCTGTAGGCATCAGTTACAAGTGTACTGATTGTACTGGCATGTTTGTCAAGCCATTTCACAGGTATACATACATAATTGCCAATATGTGAAAATGGAATGCTCTGTTATAAATATGTACAGATGTTTCAGGGACAGTTCCTTTGATAGCACTTTTAGCATTTCAGAGATGGTTAGTTAGTAAAATGTGTCATTTGCCTGTACTTTTGGAGGGAGGTGTGCAAAGCTGAATCACTGCTATAGCACAAACAAGGATAGACTGTTGTTTTTTGGGGGAATACCAAAGATGAGTTACTGTTATAGCAAAAAGAAGGGTAGACTGTACTCCTGGGGGGAGGGAGCAAAGGTGAGTTACTGTTATGGCACAAACAAGGACAGACTGTTGTTTTTTTTTGGGGGGGGAGCAAACATGAGTTACTCTTATGGCACAAACAAGGATATGTTGCTATTGTTACTCCACTTGTTTTGCATCCTGCCTGTTGTTCGTATCTCACATCTTCAGACTGCTTTATGTTTCTCCAGTGGGTAATACTGAGGGGCTACCTTTTCTGTTTTACCCGCAAACAGTTATTTTGTAGTTATGTAATACTTATGTGTATTATCCTTCTGTTGTCTTTTAGGACACCTACGACAATGCCACCCAGGTGTGTTAATCATTGGAGACCCCCCTTCAACCATGATGAGAACCAGGTGATAGTGGATGCTGGGGGCGTAAGCCAGGGAAACTTGTTAGCTAGGCTTACATAGGCCCTTGGGCCAATAGCCTAGTACCTACCTATGAACTTATGAACCTATGAACCTTTAGGCAACATGGTGCTTTTCTGTTGAAAAGGAGATGAGGAGATATGGAATGCAGGATCCGAATTTGGCACCAGATGGTTGATGATGTGAATGCTGTGGGTGGCCACTGCAAGTCATATGAGCAGGTGCACCACAGGGCCACTGACATGATCACATCTGCATAGAAGAGAGCAGCTGTATTAGGATGTGACCAGATGGTTACCAGGAGAAGGCCTGCTAGGGAACCACACTAACACCCAATGAAGAGTTCCTTGCCAATATCAGGGATGTCTTGGATGTTGGAGCAACAGTTTCAGAGACAGCAAGCACATCCCAGGAGTAGCTTCCAGATAGGCATTGGTATCTCAACAGTTGAATACTGTTGTATAGTAAAACAATTGAAATCAATATGTTACTTTTGTATCACATGAGTTTTTTTTTTTGGGGGGGGGTGGGATTGAAGACTGCTACAGTTATTAGCTTAGGGTGAAGTTGTCAGCCACATTCTTGTACAAAGTATAGTTAATGGACATATCAAAGGGAAAACACATTATCCCCTGTGTTATTATTAAATGTGATGATGTTGCCCTTACCATTTGCTTAACTTCTTCCAGGATCATCTGGCTTGCAGAGGGGACTATCACCTGCAGATGATAAGTGAAACATTTGTATGTCAGTACTGATGCTCAATTTAAAGAAATATTTTAGTTTGTGATGTTGATGTCAGGCCTACTATGTGCATTGCTGTACTGTCTGCAATAGTGGCAGCACTGTAGTTTGCTAGCATATATTGGACTTTAGTAGTGTAGGTATTACGTTTTTCCTGTGTTTGTTGCTTTTTATCACAGGTGATCATAACAGTGGAAGTATAGGCCCTCTGCTACCTGATGTCAGTGTATCAGCAGACTCTTATGATGATGGTAGCCAAACAGAGGCACAGTCGGGGGGGGGGGTGCAGAGGTTGAATCTAACACTGAGGTTGCCATATAGCCATCCCCTGCAATTCCATCAGACACAGCAAGTAGGCCTATGCCTACCCATTCCAGTAAGCCCTTAGATATTAGACAGGTGGAGGGTGAGGCACTTGATCAGGAAAGTGTGGATACTCCCTTATACTGTTCTAGCATGTCGAGTGGTAGATTACTGGCGTCGTCTCCAATTCAGCTGGTCAATCTGGGTATCTTGAGACAATGCTACAATTGTCTCATGTACACAGACAACCCTCTCCTCCTCCCAGCAAACACAAATACATGTGAGAGATGCAACTATATAGCCAAACTGGAGGCTGAACTCTCTCAACTCAGGGCTGGCATGACCAGACAGGAGGAAATGGCAACCACACACACAACAATCCCAGTCCCACATAGACCTACCACAACTGCAAACCAAACACATAAAAACACAAAGACATACTGAGGCTCTAATAAAAACTTACCAAAATAACAGAGACTCCCAAAGCAGACATCCAAAATCCACCACCTCAAAACAAAACACATGCAACACATACTTCAATAAATCAGTGTGTCAACCAATCACAGCCCTTAAGGCCAAACACCTTGCCTGATACACTAGTAATAGGTGACTCTATAGTCAGACACACTGATGTCCCGCTGACCAGGCTGAACAAGGAGAAGGTGACTGTGAGCTGTCTATCGGGAGCTAGGATCCGCCACATAACACACGCACTCAAGTCACTCCAAAGCAAGTACAAATATGACTCCGTCATTGTCCATGCTGGTGTGAATGACCTGAGCCGTACCTCCCTGGACTACATGAAAAGAGACATAGAGGAGCTCTCCGATTATGTAGCCCAGGCTGCTATGACCCTGACCCTGAGCAGCATCTTGCCCTCACCAAGAATGATACCACAATACAAAGACAAGATGATCAGCTTTAACAATTGGCTCAAGTAGTGGTGTCATTCTAAGGGGATCCAATGTCTGTCTGCCTGGGATGACATGTTGGACAAGCCACGCTGCTTCGCAAGGGATGGCTTACACCTGTCACCACTGGGCTTCCGGATATTGGCTAAGGCTCTTGCCACCCCCACAGTGACTTTTTTAGGCAAGGCTCAAAAGACAAACCCACCTCCTTAGAAAACAAAAATGGAAAAAACTAAGGGTAATGCTGCTCAACGCCAGAAATCTAAATCTCAAGATGCAGGCACTTGATGCACTCCTCAGCATGGAGAACATTGACGTCTGTGCAGTAACTGAAACCTGGTTCAAGGCTCCTGAGAGCACCCCAACGCTACCAGGCTATACCTCGTATCATTCTTTTCGGCCCCAAAACCCGGGCCGAACCACATAGGGAGGGGGAGTGTCCATATTCATCAAGGACACCCACACCTCCAGGTTAGTAGCAACACATGAAGCATCAGAGACCATACAGGTGCAACTAACCATAGGCAAAACTGCTATACAACTGGTAGCATGTTACAGACCACCCTCCCAATCTCAAGAACCCCACTCAGCCTTCCTGAAGACATTGGAGGATATGAATGTATCACAAAATACCATCATACTGGGAGACTTCAACTACCCAAACATAGATTGGGTACATTATTCTAGCCCTAATACCCTAGCCCAAAGGTTCATGGAATTCATAAATTCAAATGCACTGGAACAACTAGTCACCTCACCCACTAGGGGAGATAATATACTAGACCTGATCATCACAAACATGGGGACAAAATGCTCCACACCGGAAGTATACCCCTCACTAGTGAGATCTGACCACAAACTAATCACCCTGGATATACATATCCCACCTCCACCCCAGCACAAAAGACCACAGTGAAAAACTTCTCAAAAGCAGACTTCACTCTTCTTAAGACTGAGATGGTATCCTTTAAGCCCACTGTGCCAGTGGATACCACATCCCACAATGCCGAATCCTTCACAAATGCTTTCTATGGACATCTCCAAGAATGCATGGATCATGCAATCCCAAACAAATCCAAGTCCCTCTCCACCAAAGGTAAGCGCCCTGTCTGGTGGACCTCAGCCATAAACAAATTGTATAACAAAAGAAAGAAGCTACTGCACGTCAGAGCAAAATCCCATAAAGGGAAGACATCTCTGATCAACATTAGCAGAAAACTATGTTCTCTCATAAAAACATCCAAGGCCAACTTTGAGAGAAAAATCGCTAAGGACACTAAAGATAACCACAAAGCCTTCTTCAGCTATGTTAGAAACCTGGGCGGAAACCCTCAGATATGCTCAGAGTTGGTTCAAAACAACAAAAAATACACTGAACCCACAGATATTGCCAACATTCTGGCTGACAGGTACAGTGCAAATTTCTCCCCTCCTTCACCCCCAAAAGAAGAAATACTTATCCCAGCTGAATGTAATCTCCCTGTCATCTCAGATGTCCAAGTGAGAACCACCCTAAACAAAGCAAAAAACACAGCATCAATGGGACCTGACGGTATCCCGGGTTGTGTGTTACGTGACCTCCAGGGGGGGCTAACCCCACACAAAAAATGCTATTTAACCTTAGCCTTACTTCAGGATATGTACCTGAACACTGGCGTACAGCAACAGTGGTCCCACTCCACAAGGGGGGTGCCTCTACAGACCCTGGAAACTACCGCCCCATAAGCTTAACCAGCCTGGTCTGCAAAGCTATGGAAAGAATCATTATGGAACTCATAAACAGAGACATAGGGGACCTACAGACACATGACCCCACCCAGTTCGGCTTTGTAAAGGGCAGATCCTGCCTTTTAAACCTGGTTGACTTTTTCGAAACAGTCACTAGAGCCATTGATGAGGACAAAGCAGTCCATACAGCATACCTGGACTTGGCTAAGGCCTTCGACACAATACCCCACTCAGGCATCATAGATAAGCTCAACAGCTTAAAAGTAAACCCTTATGTCACTAGATGGGTTGCAAACTGGCTAAAGGACAGAACCGATAAAGTTAAAATCACTGGAGCAATGTCAGACTCAAAGCCAGTCACACGTGGTGTCCCACAGGGATCTGTCCTGGGAACCCTCTTGCTCGGCATTTATTTCTCAGATGTTAAAGCAAACATGGGAGGGCTGTGGCTGACAAAGTTCGCAGATGACTGCAAACTAGGCACCATAGTCGATGCACCAGCAGACACACACATCCTACAAAAAGGCCTCAGAGAAACGGACAACTGGTGCCGGAGTCACGGCCTTAAACTAAATGCCAAAAAATGTATAGTCATCCCCTTTGGGAAAAACAAAGTACCCACAAATTATCACATAGACAGCAACCCACTGAGTACGGAAAAAGTAATCAGAGACCTAGGGACCCAAGTCGACAGTGACCTCTCATTTGACACCCACGTTGCCAAAGTGGTTAGAAAAACATTCTACCTTGCACACCTCATCATGAAGGGATTCACATCCAGATCCAAGGATGTCATTGCACCCCTATATTCCTCCCTCATCAGACCCATGATTGAGTACAATTCCCCATTTGGTATGTACCTCACCCAGCATTTGCAACAGCTGAAGAGACCACAAAAGTACCTCACCAAGAGGATCAAGGGTCTCCAACATATGTCTTATTCTGCCAGACTAAAAACCTTCAGCTCTATTCAGTAGCATACCACCTGCTCAGAGGTGATCTCTGCCTGATGTACAAGGCCATGTCCAATCAGGATCTGATGGACATGCTCCACCTCAAAAAATCCAAATCCATCAGGACCACGAGAGCTAAAGACTTAAACCTCGGCACAAGTATGAATAGGACATGCTGGAGGGATAGATTCATAACCCAGAGGCTTCCCATGCTTTGGAACAAGATCCCAGTTCGTATTAGGCAGAGCCCCTCACTGACTCTCTTCAAGAGAAATCTTGATGAGTGGATGGGAGATCGTAAGTTTACCCCAGGGGTCACATCTGTGTCACTGCTAGACAGGGGCACAGTAAACTAATTATATTATATAAGGGGACCTTCACTGTGTCACTACTAGACAGAGGCACAGTATTCTAAATTTATTCTGTACATTTTTGTACCATTTCATGGGGTGGCAAAAGCCACATTACTATGGCTAGGCTTACAAATGCCCCAGGGCAGATAGCCTATTACTATACTATGAAACTATGAAGCTATGCAGCTTCACTGCCTGTTGATTCTGACCATAGCCAAAGTGTGGGTGAGGTGCCATGCAGGAGGGTTGATAGGAGTGCTTGGATGTGGTCTGCTGTCCCTCCTCCACCTGGGCAGGTTTCTCTTCCCATGCCACTCAAGGCATGTTTAGGGCTGTCATGGAGGCACAGGCATGTTCCCTATAGGTGCTCTAGATAAATTGTCAGGGCTGTAGATGGGGCACAGGCTGACATGTGTGACTGCCTCCAGCATGTTGCCGATTCAATGGATCAGATGAATGACATATTGGAGCAAGGGGTGTCTGTCATGGAATGAGCAATGTCTGTGATGGAACACCTGCTGAGAGGGGAACAGCATTCTCGTGGATGTAGGCCAGGCATATCATCTGATGTTAGCCAGCTTGGCAATGCCTGATCATGCTCACATAGTGGCAGTACTTCAACTGCTCCATCAGTAAGTGTGCTGTCCACACCCAGACATGGCAGGCCCCATGAAAGCAGCTCATCCAGCAAACATCAGTCATGTTCAGGTAACAGCAGTGCATCTGACAGTGGGCATGGACATGCCAGTGCAAAGCCTGGTAGAGCCAGTTCTTGTGGTTGAGGATGACAATAAACTGCCACCTCTACCATGCACAGCTCACACCTATCCAACACACCAAGATGTAGAGCCAGAACAGAATTTGGCAGTGCACATGCAGACACAAACACACAAGTTTCTCCTGGAGGACCCCTACTTATACACACAACAGTTACATGGTTCAGCCATGCAGCTTAAAACTTATTTGTCTCACTGGCCATTTGTTGGTTTATCTACATATCTGCCTGCTTATCTTTCTTCCTCAGGCACATTAACCAACCTTTTGTGTCAGTCTAGGCATCCTGCACCCCACACACAACACCCTGTGCAAGTGATGATAACTGTGCCATATCCCTGTTTTCTATCTTTTGGATTCAAGGATACATAAGCTTTGTGTTTGATGATCAGAGTGCATAACTGACTTAAAGTGCTTAATATATCTGCATTTGGTGTTGAACTGATAATTTTACCTTGGACGTATATTGGCCTTGGAAAGTTGCACAAATGATTGCATCGAACTTTCCCAACTTTATTGTGAATGATCTTGTGAGGGCTATGAAGTCAAAAATTGCAATGTGTATCATTTCTTTCAAGCTTCTCTCTTTAATGATTTCCCAGTACAAATGAATGGTGATAAACCGAGGACATTCAGTGATGGTTACTACTTTTGAGGGGTGTGACTGTGTGAATCTTATTCCTGAGGCCTACTACTTATGGTCTATATTAGAACCGCAAAAAGTCAGTTCAACGAATGGCATTTTACATCAAAAATGCCGTTCAATGAATTGTTATAATGAGATTGCGGCACAGTGAAGATTGGAAAATTTGCCCTTTCCTCACTGTAGTGCAATCTTGGAGTTGGTATATATAATTATTGGGGAGTGTGGGGGTGCAGCCCCCCAGAAAATTGAGTTTGATGAATTGCATTTCTGATGTGAAAGACGTTCGCTGAACTGACTTTTCGTGGTTTTAATATAGACCCTACTACTTAATAATGAACACATATAAGTCACACAAGTCTCTGATGTCAGATGTTAAGATCATTTATCTAACAATCTTCCATCTTTTACTTGATTACAGTACCAATTAGTGAAATACAAGGATATGCCACTCATTCATATTATTACACAATACACTTGTTTGAGCCTTAGTTTGTAATTGCAGCAGATGACACAGTTGTAGTTCAGGGTTGACTCTGTCTGATGCAAGTAGTACACAGCCAATACATGGGGAAGAAATGTTGTGTGTGATGCCTGGCATCAGTGTTGCTATATGTATTTGTGTAGGAGGAAGGTTTTAGGCCCCTAGGTGGTGAGTGAGTGTGCTATGCATTGCCTCTTAGCCAATGTAAGAGCATACTGAGAACACCTATGTCTGCCTACACCTACAATAGCTGGTGGTTGCCTCTCTGACTCCTCATCTCCTGCTGGCTGTGTTGTCCTTGGTATTGGTGGTAAGATGTGTGCCTCTTCCCTTGCTGAACCTGCTGAAGCTGTTTCCTCAGGATGATGTTGTGTAACATGGCACTTACTGGGAATATTTCTGTACATGCCTGTGGATTGCACTGCAGGGCTCCGTCAGATGTATCTAGGCAGTGGAACCGTGACTTCAGCAGCCTTTATGATATTTTTGGTTTGAGCGTGTGCCTCATTATGGTGTTCTTCCATGGGTTGGTGTGCATTTCTGATGGGTGTCATCAGCCATGGTTCCTGTGCATAGCCTGCATCTCTCAGTAAATGTCCTTGTAAGATATCCCCCTAGCAAGCATCTCATACAGCCGGGAGGTGTACCAGTTATGTGATCATGGTAACTGCTAAGGTTGCCAGCCCACACATTCAAAATGATTCCCTTGGCATTACATATGACTTGGCAGATGATAGAGTGGTAGCTCTTTCTTTTTATGTAGAGCCGACCCTGTTCTCTGGCTGGTGCCTTAAGTTCTATATGTGTGCAATCTATGGCACCCAGCGCTTTAGAGTAGTGTGCTACATGATAGAACTCCTGCATATTTCTGACCCTATTCTCAGAACTATTGGAAAAACATATGTGGTCACTGGCATGCTGAAGCATAGCATTCAGGAAGTGGTGGAGGATCCTGGATGCTAATGCCTGTGGCATCCACAGCATGTCCCCTGTTGGTCTCTGGAAGGTACCTGTATCTAAGATTCTAAGTGCTACACATACCTTTGTCTCCACTGGGATGGGTTCCCCTCAGTTGGCTCTGGCTCTGTTCTGAGGACATCAGAAGTCGCAGAGTTCCTGTAGTGTTCCCTGTACACCCTGTATCGCTCTACAATGTCCATGTCATGTAGGTTGTGAAAAGTTAAATGGTTCCTGAAAACTCTTGTCCTTCTTGGCTTAGGCCTATTGGCAGTAGTAGCAGTATTGGCTTCAGCCTCTAGCACATACAAATGAATTAAACCAGCAGCAGCCCCTAACCTTCTTTCCTTGTAGACTCCTTTCCATGGCTGTATTCCAAATGTTCTAGAATTTGCAGGAAAATCCAGAATGGAGTCTACACAGCTGATTTATAGCTTAATAGCTCCACTGTGTTAGACTGGTTGATTAGCATGCAGTTCAACTGCTTATGCTGTAATTAGCATGCCATGGTGTTTAACTTTTTTGCACGGGGGTGCATACCTCTACACGGCACTTACTGAATCTAAAACTGACATGTACAGTGTGGAAAATGACCATGTAGGGTTTATTGAATCCTCCCTCTAGTTTTTTTTATTGTTCACTTAAAGATTGCATTCGATTTTCAGTTTTGAATTTTTGAGGTGTGGATAAAACAGCAGATTCAGTTTTGCTGAAGGACAATGCAAAAAAAAAACAATGAAAAAGAAAAAATAACTTACAGTCATGTAATGCAGTTTACAAATGCACACAGAAATATTAGTGACACCCTTAATTAATAGCCTTAGCTAAAAATAACTCATTTTACAACAACCATTAGTACAAGCCACATTCCATATTTTACTTTAATGTTAACAAACACTCAATGTCATGGTTTAATCATTTGCAAACTGATCATGCAAAAAGAGCAAGCTCAAGGGAGTTTCAAAAGAATAATTAGAAAGAAAAATGATGCCTGCTATTAAAACAGATTAATATATAAAGCAGATGACATTAATTGTGGCATGGGGAAGAAAATGCTGCCCCACATGTATGGTAGAAGAACTTTATGTTAAACAACTTCCTAGTCCTCATTATGACAATAAGTGTAGTTACGTTATGTCACAGAGTCACACGGCAGAAAACAGATCACATCTGCAACTTTAGATTTTGTACCAAGAAATCTGCTTTACAAGATCCCTTCTATGAGCCAATATATGGTTTCTGTAAGAAAAAGAAATACAAACGGACTTAATAACAAACAAAATATATATATACAATAAGTACATTGAAGTTAAAATGCATCTTTTTATAATGAGCAATACTGTTTTGCACATTATCTTTAAATACAAGCACTAAAAAGAAATTCCATTTTGTTTACCATCCATTTATATGTTATGCAGTGTTTTTCACTGGATATTTTAGCAGATCGATGTTAGTCAATGACATTCATTGCCAGGAGAATCATTGGTTTAAATAACTAAAATTGCCTGATGGAATTTATTTGCTAAGACTCTTGTTAGACAAGATAAATTCTTATTGTCACATACAGAATGGCTTTTGTAGTCATTCTGAATGCAATGAAAGTGGTAGCAAAGTAATTAAAAATGCAGTGTAGTGAAAAAGAACAAGAAACAATATGTCCTTATCCAGTTTAGAAATGAACAATTAATATCAATAATTTATACTGGTATTGAACTCTCTGTATCACCTCCTACAGAGATACTACTGTTTCCATGAAAATATCTAATAAGACTTTAAAGAGACCTTAATATCTACCTATGAACCTATAGGAAATTCACCCCGGGGATCACTTCTGTGGCTCTGCTCAACAGGGGCACAGGAAAATAATTTTCTTGGGTGGCGAAAGCCAGGGTTCCTTTTTGGCTAGGCTTATATAGGCCCTAGGGCCAATAGCCTAGTACCTACCTATGAACTTCATGTATATATCCAAGTGCATGCATATAGGTGTCTATTTCTGCAATTTTGAAGATTTCATGCCGCCCTTCACAAGTTTTATGTTGCATTAGTCTAATCAGGGATCAGTCTACCATTAAAAAAAAGAAACCATTGCTTTTTTTGTGTTATACCTCTATATTTGAGGTTATACAAATATTTGCATGAATACACTATATATATATATATATGTATTTTTTTTTTTTTTTTTAATTTTTATTTTATTTATTTATTACTTGTTACCTGGGAAAGACTGACTTGGAATGTAGCCAATTTTCAGTGGTGGCCCGGGAAAAAAATACTCCAGATGCATTGCATGTCTTTGATATATATATCTATATATATATATATATATATATATATATATATATATATATGTGTGTGTGTGTGTGTATAGATATATATATATATATATATATATATATATATATATATATATATATATATATATATATATATATATAGACACACACACACACACACACACACACACACACACACACACACACACACACACACACACACACACACACACACACACACACACACACACACATTTTGGGTCAGTTCTTTACAGCACATATCATCCTTATGCTATAGGCTTTAGTTTTTATGATCTTCTTGTCAGTTTGTTTCCCTTAGTCCTTCAGTAAAGTTGCCATCTTCTGATCCACTCTATGACTAATCTTTTGTTCCAAAAAATGTCCATGTAGAAGGCAAACCCATCACAGAATGAAAAATTAAACTAATATTAACTGTTACAGTGGCACAGAAATGTAGAGATGCTAAACAAATTGTAAGACTTATAAAACTTAAAGATTTTTATTAACCTGAAGTTTATGTTTCTTAGAGCAATGAGGTATCAGAGGTCATATCCCCTGTCTATAAACTTGTTGAAAATCCACGCATCATCCAAAGAAAGCTATGTTCTTAACACAAAGCATTCCATATGTCAGCATATGTCTTATATCTCTGACTTTGCCCAACAGTACTTTTGTAAATAACATTTTGACCTTCGACCTGGCAATCAGTTTATTCCTTCATTTACAGCATCGCCTGTCAGTCAATCCAATGTTCCACAGTATAGCTAGAGACAGACCAAATCCCAAGTCATCATATCTCATGCTATTTGTAATGAACTAATTTAATTTGATCTAATATAACAGGGAAAAGATAAATGTCTTTTCAGTCTGGCATAACTATGGATTCATTACAAAAGACTGAAAGAATAATATTATATATAATAAAAACAATACTTCTGTAATCAGTAGTGTCTTAAAGCCTCAAAGCTTTTCTATGCCCATACTACCCACTGCACACACCTCTCACATCTTCATCCCCTCTTCTCACTCATTCTCCCACGCTGTCCCTCCACGCACTCCTATCTCCCTCTCCCATCGACAGTGTAATCTCATCCACTAACCCAAACTCTCTCCTTTGTTTTATTCCAGCTCACATAATGGCAGCTCCCTCCCATCCAGGACACCCTAAAAGCCCTCTGTTTTTCCAGCAGATATGAACAGATACAACTTTCCAAAGAAAAATCATACGGTTGCTGTTTCCAATGCATGTACATGTGAGCACCAGCTGGGTCCTATAAATAGTTTCACTGTGTATGACCTTTTCATATCTGTACACCCCCCCGACAGCATGCACACTCATTGGGACTACCTCCTCTGTCCTTTACTAGTCTCCTGCACCACCTGCACTTCCACAGTAGGTGACAGCAAAGCCCCACAAATTCCCTCTGAACTAAAAAAAATTCCCAGTCAAAGTGCTCGGCTCTATTTAATGTTTCCCACAGTTCAGACAGCACCTCTACCTTGCCTTACTCTGTAGGAATCCATTACTATCCACCTATCTACATACAGCCCTGCTCCCCTAGATGCAGAATTGAATAGCTGTAGACAACCTACCATCATTGCTAGCTCTTACCTGCAGTCACTGATAATTTTTCTGCTCAGCTCTGCTGGGGGTGCTCTGCCCACTCTGTTCGCCCTATGGGCCCACTCACCTCCCCTACCCTGCCCCCAATTCCCACATGCCCCCTTTACTTTCACATTTATTGATCCTCAACTCCTCCCACACCACCCACAGCTAAATCACCTGTTAATACCTCCCACCACTCACATTTCCACCATACTATAATCAACCCACCTACACCATGTTCCATCCTATACCCCACCTACATCTAGCAATTCTTTTTTCTCTACTTCCCACACTAACCTCATTAACACATCTCCCTAACCCCTACCTCATCCCACCAGCTCACTACGCACCCATTTTTCAACACACCATCCCACCTGCCTTCTCCTCCGTACCTCCTGAACTCTATCCCTCCAGCACAACCTTATTATATAAACCCAAAATCGTACCTACACTTCCCACATCCAACCTTTCCTGCCTTCCACACCCCAACAAACATACTGTCTACCCATACTTAAAAGCTCCATCCACTTTAGATTACATAATACACATACCTCACCAAATCTCCCTATCTCTCTTCAGCGACATCCATCTCAACCCTGGTCCCAGCAACTCCCCACTCAGCAACCATCCAACTCCCACACACCCTGGCAACCCCAAGTCCATTCACCTCACCACAATTAATGTTCAAAGCCTCCAAAATAAAATCCCTACCTTACACACCTGGCTTTCACACAATCACCCTGACATCATTGCCATCACTGAAACGTGGCTAAAGCCATTCATAAAAGACAATGAAATCCTACCACCCGGCTACCAAATGATGCGCAGTGATAGACCCAACAAGAAAGGAGGTGGTGTAGCCATACTCTACTCCTCCTCCTATACAGTTACCCCACTCACTAATCACATCTTTAAGTTCACAAACTCCAAACTAATTTATGCTCACCTAAAAATCAACAGTCAGAAATCTATTTGCTTACACTCCCTATATTTCTCTGCTGGTAGCAACAACATCCCTATATTAGAAGATGTCCTTTCCTGGTTCTCTTCTAACATAAAAAAGTGAAACAATTATCTTAGGTGATGTTAACATTAACTGGACTGCTATCAACTCACAGCCCCCTTCTCAAATTATAAACCTCTATAACTACCCCCAACTAATTAACTCTTCCTCCAGGCCTAACAAAGATGGAACCTCTGGCTCCATCCTTGACTGGATTTTAGTATCTCACCCTAACCTAATTTCTAATTCAGGTATCCTCCCAGAATCTATCAGCGACCACCTACCTGCCTTTGCTGACCAGCACCTCTTTCCTCTCCAAAAGCAACACCACTATATTCAGACTCGCAACCTCTCAATTTCAATCCACAAATTTTCTCTGACTGTCTAAAACTAATTGACTGGATCCCCCCCCTAAAAACCTACACCTAGACAATGCCATTAGCCACTTTATACCTTTCTGAACCTTCTCAACCACCCTGCCCCACCCCCAGAACCAAATGTATGAGATCCAAAATCTTCCCTGGTACTCAAAAAAAAAAAAAAAAACAAGCTAACCATGGTCTTAAGAGATAAAAAGTGGGAACAATATCAAAACAATAAACTACCAGTTCTCTACTAGAATACAGACAACTCTGCAACAGCATAAAGAAATGAATAACTAGAGACGATAAATCATATTACACAGTGCAATAAAGTTCTGGAGTACTATCTCATCCCTCATCCATCCCAGTAAAAAAGACAGCCCTTGTCCCAATCCTAACCTTTCTGACCTAGAAATTGGCACATTTTTCAACTCCTTCTTTGTGGGCTGTATATCCAAACTAACCTCCAGCTTCCCACAACCCCCAGCTAGCTCATCCCCATCCACCATCCTCTCTTCAGATAGCACCCCCCACACATTCAGACTCAGCCCCATCTTCACTAGTACAATAAAAAATTACTCCTCCAGCTAAAACCTTGCCATAATGCACCAGATAATTTACCCCCATCCTTCCTCAAATCATCAGCCGACAGCATAGCCCTGCCAATCTCCATTCTAATAAACAGATCCATACAAGAATCCAAAACCCTTTCAATTTGGAAACTCAATTTCATTATTCCACTCCATGAGAGAAGCAAAAATAATGACATTTCCAGCTTCAGGCCCATTGCCATCCTGTCTCCACTCTCAAAAATCCTTGAGAAATGTATTAATGCATAACTCATGCCATACCTAACTCATAATAATCTTCTTATCCCCACCCAGCACGGTTTCTGCCCAGGCCACAGCCATCCTCTCCTTCCTAGAATGTATCAACCACACCTGTGACTCTGGCAACATTGTATCTACCCTTTTCCTAGACCTATCCCAAGACTTTAACACCTTCTCCCACCCCGGTCTCCTGTCCCATCTCTCCCATCTCAACCTGTCCCCTTCTACAACATCCTAGTTCTCTAGCTACCTCTCTGATAGGCAGCAAGCTGTAAAATGGAAATCATCTACCTCCTTCTTCCTACACCCCCCCACCAGTGTTCCCCAAGGCTCTGTCTTTGGCCACTTACTCTTCAACATATTCATTAACAACTTTCACCATTCCATCCCCAAGTCCTCCCTGATCCAGTACGTAGAGGACTCTGCTATCATCTGCACTGCTGACTCCCCCTCTGACTTGCTACTAAAGACTCAGTCTGCTTTTACTACAACTGAAACTTGGATACAGAATAACCATCTTGACCTAAATGCAAATAAAACAAAACTAATGATCTTTACTCCCTCCAGAAGCTCAGTGATTGATAATACCACCTGTTCAATACTTAGACAAAATAACACCTGCACTGAAACAGTGCCACACACCAAAATCATTGGTATCATCATTGATGAGCACCTGACATTCGACATCCATATATAAACAGCTGTAAAAAGAACCCGCCAAAAGCTAGAACTCCTATACCACCACAACCGTTACCTGACTCCTTCCACCAGAAAGACCTTAGCCTCCTCCTACCTTCTACCTTTTTTAATATATGGTGCCCACCTGCTCACCAACCTCCAACTTGGCTTACAATCCAGACTGGATTCCTGCTACAATAAAATCTGGAAATTCGCCACCAACTCCAAAAACTCATCCCACCATTGCAACTCCCTCCAATCTCTACAGTGGCTAGAACTTCCTAACTACCTGAACTTTCTTAAACTCACCACTGTCCATAAACTCATGTTCAAGCCATCCAGCTGCCCTGCTCTCTCACCCACCTAAACCCCCCTTACGTACCTAACCACTCACTCCGATTAGAAAACCAAAACCTCTTACAAACCCACAAACCTTCCCAGCCCCCTGGACAACTTCTGATATCACATTCCATAGCCAAACTATGGAACTCTCACCTGCCTCTCCCACAATACCCCAAACCACAACAACTTTAAATTCCTCCTACACTCCTACTTATCCCCAAAGTGGATATGTCCCTGCTTTACAGCTACTCGAGTCCCTCCACTCCCATCCATTCAGCACCTCCAACCTCTTCTCACCACCAATCTACCTTCCACTCAACTAAATCACTAACTCCAGTACTAAACTGCTATTTTATTCTCCTCTTTATTAGAGACTTGTACTTCTGAAATAGTAACTACCACATTTCTGTAAATAACAACTAGCCTGTCTGCCTTTCTAAAATATACTTACAGCAACTCTATAACACATTCATCTCTTCCCACACACTTACCTACTACCTACTAGAAGCATTTGTCTTCTGTTAAATGTATCTCTGCTTCCATCTACTTCTGAAATCTAGAAATGCTAAATTCTGCAAATATTTAATTAGTTACAGACCAAATATGTAATGTTTTGGGCAATACCACTACAGCTACTATGTATTCAATTGTACATATTTTCATCCTCTGTACTTCATTCTACTCTGTAAATAATGTATATACCATGCTTGATATTGTGTTTATAATTGTCTTTGAACTTATACATCTGTATTCAATTGTCTATGGAGCTTTTGTCACCGGGCCTACACTGAAAATGGGCTATTCTTGACCCACTGGACTTCCCCTGTCATCAAACTGAAATAAATAAAATAAATAAATAAGCCATAGCTGGAGCATATACTGGGATGTTTTTAATAATTCTACTCATCATTTGGATAAATTCACCATGCATTAAATATCTTCAGAAGGCCATACTTTCAACGACTATACAAATTTAGTATATATATTTATCATTTGCATTGCACTCCTATCTCCTCACCTTTTCACATTGCCTAACTGTCCTTCTTTGTTATAGTATCTGTGCTTATGCAATCCCACAAACAAGAATAAAGTAGATCCACACCCTAAAGTCCAGTGTGCTATTTGTGGTACACCTCACCCTTTCCTTCTTCTTACTCTGCAGGAGTCTGTACACTTTAGCCTTGGAATCTGCCATTATAATTGCACCATATAAAGGTAGTCTAATTGAATACTCTAAATAATAACTTTGCTGTTCATAGGTTTGTATGTATATACCAGGGTAACAGCCACCCGGGTCTTTAGAAGCCTAGCTATACAATCCAACCCAGCTTATCGCTATGTATCATGGGAATTTATTAGGAGAAAGTATGTTATTTTGCAGGTTTCTAGAGATTATATAGGCGGGATAATATGTTAGTTTATGCATTACTGTCTACCTGTGTTTGGCAGAGATGTGGGAGCCAGACCCAAGGTGAATTTCTAATTTCCCATCCAGTGGTCAAGGTTACACTTAAAAAGGGTTAGGGACAGACTCTGCTTCACATGGATGGGGAGCACATTCTAAAGCATGGTGATCCTCTGATACACATATCTGTCTCATCAACATGTCTTATTTATGTCATAAGCAAAATTTAAATCCTTGGATCTAGTTGTTTAATGCTGTATTTTGTCGTTGTGTAAAACATCCATCAGAGCTTGCTCTAAGGATGCCTTGTATACCAGGCATAGATCACCTTTCAGTAACCTGTAGGAGACACAGTATAGAGATAGGGTTTTAAGGCAATCCGTATAGGACAATTGTTCATACCTTGGATTCTCCTGATAAGGAACCTTTATGGGTGTTCCAGCTTTTGCATATGTCTGGTCAGGTACATACCGAAGGGGGCAATATACTCAATGATGAGTCTGATAAGGACTGAGTAAAGTGCACTTTGACTTCATTGGACCTGGATGTTGTGCCCCTGTTTATAAGTTGGGCACTTTCTCTTGTTATCAATATTTTTTAAAAGAGATAGCATTTGTCTCACCTATGAAAAATTATTATTTCATACTGACTATGTTAGTATTCCCTCTGACACAGACAGGATAACAATATTCTTGGTAGATGAGCAATTGCGATAGATTTTGGAAGTAAACAACTGAGCTCAAAAAATGATGTTTCCAAAAACTAAGATTCATTAAAAATAATTAATCTTTAAATAATTCTAAAAATAAAAGGCTCTAGACAGAGCTCTCATATTTTGTTTTGGCTCCAGTCTCCAAATCTACAATTGAAGTCTATACCCAGGCTGCTAAAGTTGTCCTGTTTCTTCCTCTTGGAGAAGAGCCCAATGACCAATATATTTTATATTCACCCCCATATATCACTCTTGCAATTGGACATACAATGAGTGTTCTGTGGGGTTGACACTGATGAATATGAGTGAGTCAAGACCAAAAATGACCATATTTCCACTCCACCAGGACATCCATAGCTTCCCTAATTTATATCAACAAACTCATATGGACAAAGGTACCAGGCAGGGGTGTTCTCTCCCCTTTGTTATTTTCCTTATATTTAGAGTCATTGGCAAAGAACGTATGGGCTTCCGAATTCAAAGTATAATCAAGAAAATATTATTTGTACTTGATTAATCCAGAAAGAGACATCTCAGTGTTGTGGAACATTTTGAGACATTTCCGTGTTGCTTTTGTTATATAAAATTAATGAAGATAAAAGGAAGGCTATAGCCATAAATCAATGACGATAAAGCAACGATTATAGAGATAAATTATGAATCCACACACAAATTGGTTCAGCAATTCCCATATTTATGGGGCACAGTAAGCTGAAGTATTTAGAAGTATGGATTAAGAAGGCCTCTGTTATGGCAGATAAGGATATATGGGAAGAGACTAAACAACAGATAAAAACTGGAAATGTGGAATATCTTGTTCATGGATATGGATAGTAAGATGCAAGCAGTGAAAAAGTTTTTAGTCAGTTTAGTTTGTTTAGTTTTATATACAGGTCAGTCATATCTTCATCAGCCACAGAAGTTGTGGACAATAACTAATAATGAGTTGAAGGAATTTATCTGGGAGGGAAATATAGCAAGAATAAATGTGACAAGCTGATTAGGGTTACCATCGGTCCCTCTTTGCGAGGGACAGTCCCACTTTGGGCAGTTGTGTCCTGTGAAAAAAAATAAAAATGGCAAACGTCCTGAGATTTTAAGACAAAATATATTTCTTCAGTTTTCTGAAATACTTGCATAAACCAGTTATTTTGCATCTGAAACACATACATATTATATCAAATAGCATAAGCAACATAAATGCTACAAAAATAAGCTCTTATTTTGACAAAAAAAGTGAAGTTCTGTCATTTGCACTGGCCGCTGATATGATTTGTCCTGCAAAATCTCACGTTTCTAAAAAAAAGTCCCACTTTGGGTATTTGAAAAGGTGGCAACGTTAAAGCTGATCCTCCCAATAGGACAGCATGGTATAGGATTACCTAATTCGAATAGAGGTTGGCAAAATGGTTAAGGCATTTACCTTACAGACACAAGGTGCTTGGTTTGATTGCCAGATGGGGTAACTGGCTAAGCCTAAGATGGGCCATGAGGGCAGTTAGCCTAGTACTAATCTATGAACATAAGAAAGAAAACACCAACAACTTAGTTAAATTCCCATAGTTTAATAAAAAAGCATAATGCAAGCTTTCATACCATACCAGTGCTTCATCAGGCATTAAAAATGATCTGATTTGAAGGAATATTTCACAGCTACACAGTTAAGGCATGTCCACATAACATAAGCAGAAGGCTCTAAGTCAAAGTGGAAAGGGATAACGATGAAGCAGACTAGAAATTTGGAAAATAAGCTGAATTTCGGATGCAAAAACTAAAGGAAAATAATAGCAACTATACAGGAAATTATATTCATAAAGTTACAGAAAGTATTCTAAGAGGTAAGCGAACAGTGGAGTAGAGAAAGGATATTTTGACAATAGGGATGATTGCAAGTAGGGGTACAGAAAATAACCAAGAGGAGGCTGGAATTTATTGGATAAATCTAGCAAAGGAATAAAGGTATTGGGAGCAAATGAGTAGAGAGAGAAAGGAAATAAAGTGGGATGAGGCCAATATGAAGTTTGGAGTGCAGGTTAGAGACTGCCTTCTCTATTAGGGGTTCATATCAGAATGTAAGTATAGGGGAGTTGAAGGCAAAATATCTACTCTAACACACATTTTAGTCAAATGTAGGACAGAGGCTGATGTTTAAAAAGGGATAATTAGTAAGAAATATCAAACATTGCACCATAACCATAGGAATCAATCAGGTACAAGGTAATAACCGGGGGACATGTGTATAGTTCCCAAGTATCCAACAATGTCCAGAAAGTTTAGGATTTTTGGTTGTGTTTGCATAGGTATTTTATACCCCAAGCAGACATCAAATTATTTTCATCAGGTAGGTAGCAAATGTTAGAGATGTGATGGTGAAGAAAGAGGTAATTGGGAGCACGTTTTTTAGTAGTGTTATGAGTTGGCAAATTTGTAAAATTCCCTAAAGAATACTGTGCCAGAAATATTGGAGTAGCAAGTGTCTATAACTAAGGGAATTATTCTTTTGAGCTGGGACACTGGATCTGAACTGGTTAAACATAGTAAGGCCTTGTTAAGTTTACTTTTGTTGGCAGCCAAGACAAGAAAATGGAAATCGGTCTAAACCAACTGTACTTGAAGTATTGAATATTGCAAAAGAGATAAAAAAACCAAAAGAAGAAAAATGTTTAGAAAAGAGAAGGAGTTTATTGCATAGAAATAAATGGAATCTATGGGAAAGAATATTTGGAGGATAAATTTTAGGACAAGGAGTAGGATTTAGAGGAAGACATAAATTGAAAAATGTATGTCACATTGGACTGGCAACAGTTAAAAAGAAAAAAAAAATACATGTAATGTATAAAGGTATGGACACAGAATAATGTAAATATAATTTGTTTTCATTTCAATTAATGTATGTGTACCTACATCTTAAGTGGTAATTTTATAAAGGTGTTTAAAAAATGAAATCATTTGGAAAGCCTCAGCTCTGGCCATGGGCTCTCCCTTCCCATCCTTTGAGAAGAGAAAGAGCAGTGTCTTTATTCTTCCTCTTGCTCAAGATGGCGCACTAAGAACAAGTACAGGTTTGGGGTTCCCAGTCTTATGTGATATAGTTAAAGCTATATCCCTTAATACTGCTGAAACAAACCACTCATAAATAATGAGAGGGTTTGATGTCAGACCTCGCAAATCCTAATGCTGCATTGCTGTAAATTGGGAGGGGGAGAGCCCCAGAGGTGCATATTACTTGGTATATAGAACATTCCATCTTTGTAAATATTTATTTATTAATTGGCATTTGTTAACCGGGTTGGTCCAACTGGGCCGGTGGCCCATTTTCAGTAAAGACCCAAGGAGAAAAGCTCCAGTTACAGACAGTTTACAGTGTATATAAAAGATTCACATTCAAAGACATTAAAAAATTTGAAATACAACAGTTTAAAAAAGTAGGAAGCATGCATATAGCAATATACAAGTAGCAATTTTACAAAGATAAATATAAATCTACCGTTTCACTTCAGAATCTTGAACTACTGAAATATCGAACTTCAGTAGCTCGAGACTGAAGTGTCAAAACTGCACTTGCGTGAAAGTGCAGAATGCCGAATCTGGAAATGCCGAATGCGGAGATGTCAAATCCACGGTTGTTGAGGCCTGTACGTGATGGGGGATTCCCTGTGTTCATGATGTGTGGTGTAGTATGTAGATGTAGCTGGAGATTCAGGTATGTGATGTTTTACTAGGGGTTTGGGTAGGAGTTTTACTGTGCATGAGTGTGTTTGGAGTTTTGAGGTATGGGTTAGGGTAGGTAGGTAAGACTGAGAGTGTGTAAGTGTTGAGAGTGGTTGTATTTGTATGTATGTGATGCGTGTTTGTGCAAGAGGAGTGTAGAATGTATAGTGGTGTTTTTTTTGTATTTTCATTTTTAGTATGACGTCGGAGTTAGTATATATAAGTAGCGGGGGTGTGGGGGCTGCAGGGGGGCTTGTCCCCCTTCTTATATGTAAGGTCCATGCCTGTGTTTGTTCTGTTGTGCGTGTGTGTGTCATGTTGGCTTCTAGTGTAGGGAGAAAGCTGTATGTGTGCTTGTTTGTGTGTGGAGTGTGTATCTGGACAGTCCTGATTTTGAATTTCACGCTTTTGGGGTGTCGTGTTTTTACGTTTTTGGCTTTACAGTCTCGAGATACTGAATTTTGATATTTCAGTATTTCAGGATTGTAAAGTGAAACCAACTCTACATATGAATTTAAATACTTCAGTTTTGTACATTGGAATAACCAGGTAACCAACTGGTAGGTTACTGGGTGAAAGGGGAGAGATTATTTCAGATACATCTACAGGGGTGTGGGGTAGGTTAAGTTGGGTCATGGCAGGGACAAGTCATGATGTTAAGTAGATGAAGTTTGAGTTCTTTTTTAAAGTGCGATAGGTGTGTAATGGAACATATGTGTAAGGGTTCAGTCCTGGGTCCTCTCCTGTTTGGCATCTACTTCTTTGAAGTACAGGTTAACACAGAAGGTCTTTGGCTAACAAAATTCGCAGATGACTGCAAACTAGGAGCCATAATCGAAACTCCTAACAATGTGGACATCTTACAAAAGGGCCTCACTGAGACAGATCCCTGTTGTCAAAGCCATGGCCTCAAGCTCAATGTGAAAAAGTGCATTGTCATCCCTTTTGGTAAGAACTCTGTACCCATGAACTACCACATAGGTGGTAGTCTACTTAACACCAAAAATGTGATAAAAGACCTTGGGACACAGGTGGACAGTAGTCCGTTGATAATCACATTGCCACAGTAGTCAGGAAATCCTTCTACGTGGTACACCTCATCACAAAAGGTTTCTCATCTAGGAAAAAAAAGAGTCATTGTTCCCCTCTACTCGTCACTCATTAGCCCCATTATATAATACAGCCCCCCCTTTGGTATGTACCTCACAAGACATCTACAACTGGAAAGGCTGCAGAAATACCTCACAAAGAGGATTACCGGCCTCAAACAGATGCCCTATGCAGGCCGTCTAAAAAACTCCAGCTGTACTCCGTCGCATATCGCCTACTCAGAGGCAATCTCTGCCTAACATACAAAGCTATGTTAAACCCAGAGCTGTTGGACATGATCCACTTAAAGAAATCCCAATCCCGCTGAGCTACACACTCTAGGGACCTAAATCTTGTCACTATAGTATACAGAACATGCTGGAGGGATAGATTCCTGTCCCAGAGACTTCCCATACTCTGGAACAAACTACCTATCTTTATCAAATAAAGCTCCTCATTAGCACTCTTCAAGAAAAATCTTGATGATAGGATGGGAGATAGGAAATTCACCCCAGGGATCACTTCTGTGGCTATGCTCGACAGGGGCACAGGAAAATAATTTTCTTGGGTGGCAAAAGCCAGGGTACCTTTTTGTCTAGGCTTACATAGGCCCTAGGGCTGATAGCCTAGTACCTACCTATGAACCAATGGAAGTTTTTTCCAAGCTTGGGCTACAGAGCATTTATATAGAAGTTTGCCCACATTTTTCTTTGTTTAGTAGATATCCAGAAGTTTCTGGTTAGAGGTACAGAGGGTCTAAGATGGGGAGCAGATGGAGACTAGGGATGAGAGAGCTGGACAGGAAGATGGTTTGTATAGAATAGAGAGTATTTTTTGAAATTGCGATAGTAGGAGTTGTTGGGGGAGTTCAAGCCATTGAAGAGAGCTTAGGGCAAGGCAGTGGTGCGAGTTATATGGTGAGTTCATAATAAATCTAGCAATTTTGTGGTATGTTTGTTGGTTTTATTCAAGGTTGTGGCCTGAATATTGGTTAGAACTGGGGCAGCATATAGAAGGGATGGGAGGAGGAGTGCCTATGCTAGGGAGAGTCTAGCATTAGAAGTTAGAAACTTTTTGTTGCAATATAGCAAACCTGGTTTCTGGTGTGTTTTTTTAATATATTGTTGAAGATATTGATAACAGCTGTATCTAGAAACCAGATGACTTTTTATTGTGTCCTTTCATTCTCAGATGCTATACATCATCTGCTGGCAATGGCTTACAAGCTCACCCCACTGTTGCTCATTTATGATTTGCCTTCCTCATGACCATTTTCTCCTAACTTTTTCTGCAAATACATGCGGCTAACATAGGACTTTCTGAATCCATTCCATAGTTTAATGACATCATTAAAACCTTTGGCATAGCTGACAGCATTATCATTACTTTAGCAAACACACACTAAGAAAGAAACGTAGCTTACTAAGTTAGCATCAAATGGTTTGGTTACAATGGTTTTTCAATGTACAGGAGGTCAAAGGTCTTATATGTTAACAAAGCATACTCGTGACAGTCATGCTGTTGCTCAAAGTTGAATTCCTGGTCAGTTTCTCTTTGGCAACCTTATTTCTGGGGCACTCTGAACACAGTATTGAGCATCACTTTACCTCCAATCCTAACAACTGTAAATTAAACATCTCTGTATTAGACATCTTTTTTCAGCATAACCCCTGACAGAAGATTTTTCCTGCTGCATTGTTTGTGCAATTTTATACAAAGCTGACATATCCAGGTCTATATATTAGTAAGTCAGAAGATAAAAAGAGCGAATGCTCTTTTATCGAACACCGAAAGCCAAAAGCACTAAATATTGAAGACACGAAACAGTAATTTTTTTCCCAGGGAAAAAAAATTGCTGGGCCATTTTTGGGACTTTGCCATTTGCTCCACTGTGGTGCAATCTCAGAGTTAGTATATTTAAGTAGGGGGAGTGTGTGGGGCACAGCCCCCCACATCGAGGGGTGTGGTGGGTTAAGCCTCCCACTTTATTTTGTGTTTGGATTTGGGGGGTTTTTTGTATATTTTTTGCGGAGCAGCAATTTATTTCACCGGAGAAAAAAATCACTGTTCCATTTCTTCGATATTTAGTGCTTTTGGCTTTCAGTGTTCGATAAAAGAGAATTCACTCTTTTTATCTTTCGAGTTTGTAATATAGACCTGCCATATCCATGCATTTAAAAATTTGTTTAAGCCCTGATTTTTTAAGATGAATATTAGATTTATTACTAAAATTGCACAACATAAAATACTTCATTATTTTGCAATATTTCTCTTGTCCCACCACCACTATATCCTCTAACAATGGGGTATAAAGTACCACTCTTAATCGTAAAGTGTCATGTATTGGAAAGAGTCCCTACTGTAGTTCTGAGCTCTGTAATTGCATTTATCAGAATTATGGGACTGTTATAGTAAATATGGAGAGGTAAAATCAAAGTTGGTAATCCTTTGAAATGTCGGGACCTGCATTATCAAATCCCATAATATGGAGATTGAATTGCTGAAAAAAAGGAATTATGTGTATTAAGCCAAGTTGGCATTTCATGGAACATTCCCTTTTGTCTGTGTTATAGTAATCACAAATAAATCAAACAAAACAACTATAAACCACAAAAGGAAAAAAGAGAAATCCACAAATTACGAAACCAAATCCACGAATTTATTGGTTAGCGCTTTCATGCACCATCAATACGTGCACTTCCTCAGACAAATGAATTAAAAAATTACACTGCTTAAATACAAAAAACACATCAATTATCAAGTTAACCAATTAATTAATTGGATAATGTGAATTAAATTATATTATTACCTACCCAACAAGTGGTAGTACAAAGTGTTCCCAAGAATCCTAGAGGTGGACCATGGCATCTTCAACTTGAAGAACAAGAGTTGCTGTGGCAATTACACACAAATGCATATGTTTATCCTGGTATCAATGATATGTGTTCTATAAAATGTATACTTAGATTGAAAGCCTTGGAACGATAAACTTTGTAAGTAAATTAAATTTACAATATGATATTTATACTCGATAAAACAAATATTATTATTTTTTAAAAAAACTTTTTAATTTTTATATATATATATTTTAATATGTTGAACTGGTTAACATAGATTTATTATTATGTAGGAGCAGGTTATTTGTAGGTGTTGTGTCTAGTAAACTTGTTGGGTAGGTAATAATATAATTTAATTCACATTATCCAATTAATTAATTGGTTAACTTGTTAATTGATGTGTTTTTTGTATTTAAGCAGTGTAATTTTTTAATTCATTTGTCTGAGGAAGTGCACGTATTGATGGTGCATGAAAGCGCTAACCAATAAATTCGTGGATTTGGTTTCGTGATTTGTGGATTTCTCTTTTTTCCTTTTGTGGTTTATAGTAATCACAGAGTCGGTATATATAAGTTCAAAGTATGTGGCAGGCTGCCCTCCTCCCCACATCAAGAGGTGCGGGGGGGGGGTGCTTGTTCCCCTCCAAAAAAAAAAAAGTGCAAAGCAGAAGAGCGATGTTCTAAACTCACTGTTCCTCCAGTATTTTCAGTCTGTTTCTCTATGTGTGGGCACTCAGTGTTACGAATACTGACATTTTCTGCTAGGCCAGTGCCCTGTTAACTGGCGATACCTGAGGTGGTATTTATAGTGAACAGTGAAAATTTGGCCAAGACATGTTTCCTACTCTTTCTTCATGAAGTGCCATGGGATCTTTTACATCTGCCTGAGGTACCCTCAACTCAAGCAGATGGGACCCCAGTTTATTATCTTACCTTTAGGATGGCACACTCAGAAGTGCAGCACCCCCGTTATGGTGCACTGCAGGGTCAGTATTGGAAATGAATCCCATTAAATGGTGTGAGAACACAACCCTCACCTTTCAGGACATGTACCACCAAAGGCAAGTGTGCTACTTGTTAAGCCATTATGATTGCCATGGCAGTTGTTAATTATAACCTGAACTAATATTCATTTCTGAAGGGGGTTTCTTTTGGAATCATACAACAGCCTGGGAGGCTGATGCAGTGATTAAGGTGTTTCCATTACAATTGCAAAGTGCAGTGTTTGAGTCTCATATTGAGTAATTGGCTAGGCTTAAAATAGCTCATAAGGGCAGTTAGCCTAGTACTAATTGTAAAACTCATTGAAGTAGGGGAATTATCCTTTGCTGCTTAATTGGTCCCCACTGCAATTTTACCAAAGCCAGGAAAGGATTGAACTAATCTTCATAGCAATTGTGTAGAAATCTCTCTATTACCTTCTCAAAGTACATTTTGGCAAAAATGTTAGCTA